>NW_022987555.1:0-38206 GCF_902827165.1 Trematomus bernacchii
CTTGTTTTGAGTGAGAGCATTAACAAGTATGGACAATTGTGTGTTTTGTGTGTGGCGAGAGTAAAATGAGTCTGGCCACACCTGGACTCAGTAGCTGCTGAGTGGACACAGGGTGCGCTAGATTTTGCTTGCCTCACAAGTGATTTGAGCTTGTGTGAGACACAAATCAAGCTCACCCCTGGTAGTTTCTGAACAGTTTTCATATGATCCTCCTCCTGCAGATTTGCCTCTGGCTCTCAGAAGTGTGGACTCCAGCACGCATCCATCCCTCCTTCGGGACAGGCCCACCCCCTCCTCCTCTAAGGAAAGGATGCCCCGCTCTGCGCCCTTGTGCTGAGGAGGCGTCTGCGGGCAACAGTATGGGCTCTGTGCTGGCCGGCATCCCCACCACCCCCTCCACCACCGATCTGCCACCGTCACGCTGCCCCACCGAGTCGGGCGCTTCCCCCAGCCCCGCTGATGGGCGAAGACACTGACGCCCCCCCGACGCTCAACCACCGCGGCTTCCTCCCCGACCACAACTATGTGACTGAAGGTAAGACCAGGAGGGAGAAAGCTGCATCTGCTGGATGTAACAAAGTGTGTGTGCCCCCATGTGAGTGTGCTTTTTATGTGACACACTTCTGGAATGTGTGTGTGAGTGTAACAGAGAGTTGGTATGCAAATACAAGCTCAGAACGGCTTCCTAATCTTCTGTAAGCTCGGTGTTGATCAAGCAGAGTTGCAGACGAAGCAACAAGATCTAGGGAGTTAAACACTGTCCTCTCTGCAAAATGAAGCCACCGAAAGCTAGTTTTCCTCTCCGCCTCCTTTCCTCATCTTTTCTTCACCTTTCAGTTCTGTGTTTTGTTTATGTATGCTTTTGTAACCTTTTGAAACAGCTATTTTGTCCCACTGCAGGGAAGTATTGATCTGGCCTGTATTCGAATGTGTGTATGATTCTGTTTGTGTGGGAGAATATTATCATAGCAGAAATGTCCAGAACATTCTTTTTTTTTTACTCATTTGTCATCTCTCACATCCTGATAGTCACACACAAGCATAGTGTCAAATTGAATATATTGGAGTATCACCTCCCAGCCGGAGGAATACTAATATGCCCACACAAGCTCTGCAAACCAAATAATGATTTGGTTTGTTTCATAACATCTATGGATTATAATCTTGGATAACCCACTTCTGCTAATCTCACTTACACCACTAATCTCACCTGCACATTAGATTCCCTGTCCGCCCTCCTGTCCCCAATCTGTTTCTTACACTCAGCTCATTGTTCGCCACGCCTCTTATACAAGAACAACGGATTATCATTTGGGGGTCATGAACGTGTTGCGAGCTAATTTGTATCACTGCAGTAAGGGAATTATGCTTCCTGTGTCTGTGCTGTAATTTAATAGCCCTCAGACAGAAGCACATACTGTAGTCAGGGGAGACCTGTAGTGCTGCCTGTTGACTGTGTAAATGCTGGTGTGTGCATTCAACATATTGAATTGCTAAGAAGATTAAAGAATGTGTGTGTGTGTGTGTGTGGTGTGTGTGGTGTGTGTGTGTGTGTGTGTGTGTGTGTGTGTGGTGTGTGTGTGTGTGTGTGTGTGTGTGTGTGTGTGTGTGTGTGTGTGTGTGTGTGTGTGTGTGTGTGTGTGTGTGTGTGTGTGTGTGTGGTGGGTGTGTGTGTGTGTGTGTGTGTGTGTGTGTGTGTGTGTGTGTGCTGTGTGTGTGTGTGTGTGTGTGTGTGTGTGTGTGTGTCTGTGTCTGACTTTTGTTTCTCATACAGTATTTCAATGAGAAACGTGTGTCTTTTGTTTACCTAGGAAACAATTGTAATGAGTGAGTGGCAGAAAATCAGTCTTAACATCCATCACCAACCATTCATTATTGCTATAGCAACAGCCCGGGATGATAAACATGCCGCTTCATGCTTGGCCAATATGACTGACAGGTCGTCTCCACCCACCAATAATGGCAGTATTAATTATTCCACACATCTCAGGCAGAAACACATTATTCAGGGTGAATTGCTGATGAGCTCAGAGCAAGGTGGACTCACCCCTGAACACTGTGGGTCTGAAAGGGGGTACAACACATGGACAGCACTAAAATACTAAGTTGCAGAAGGATAATTACAAACTGTGCTCTGAAAATCAATCTCACAACAATCCTCAGAATGACCAAAGAGGATACATTTCCGCCACAAATATACTAAATGAATCATTACCTGCCTCCTCTTCTACATCCACTCCAACCCCCTCCACCTTTCCTCAATGTTCACCCCATCCCCCGTCCTCCTCCCCATTTCCATCCCCCACTGCCTCCCGCTCTCCCTCTCGCCGTCGCTCCTCTAATGCAACTCGCAGCGTTGCCCATTGCTGAAGTGGCGCGTCTGCCAAACAATTATCCAACAATACTCCAAAGGCTGCTCCAACACAATGTACCTCTTTATGTGTGTGTAAAAGAGAAAGGCAGAGAGAGGGGGTGCGTGTGATTTTATGCTTGGGTGTATTTTGTTAGCTCCTGTGTGTCTCCATCTTTTTTTGCCTGTGTTGCATTCATATTCTCGCGTGTTTCAATCAGTGCATACTGTGTTGATTTTGTTTGCTCAGGTTGATGTGTGTATGTTTGTCGGTCTGGAAGGGTTTTGTGTGTTTATATGTGTGTGTGTGTGTGTGCGCATAAATACAGTGTGTAGATCTTCCCGTGGGGATTCCCCTGCCCTTTAATTCCTTCAGAGGAGGGATGCTTAACCTCCCTCTACCTTACCTGCCCTGCCCTCCCCACTTCCCTCAATCTCTTACTCCCTCCCTCTCCCTTCTTTTGACCTCCCCAACATCTCCTTTTGCTACACCCGGACCCTGACTGGGTTCAATGCTGAATGAGGAAATAATAACAATTATATTTTACATCAAAATTCTCAATTTCTATCTATTGAGAGTTTAATGACATTAAATCATGTCATTCATATAACATAAAAATGCAAGCACACTAGCCCATACAGTATACACTGTATACAAAAGTATCAATGCTGTCAAGTGAAAACCACTAAATGTGTATAAGTAACTTTAAAATACCAAACATTCGCTCAACATTAATACTGACTAGCATATCTTAATTTCACATCATTTCAAACTGTATTCCTTTGGGTTTTTAAACTGTTAACACAAACTTAAACGTTTATAGATTGCTTTGGGCTTTAGGAACCTGTGATGAGCAGATGTCGTTATGTTTGACATTTGAACAGACAGACCAATCAATAATGACAGTAATTGTTAGTCATCATACCTGTATGTAAGTAAGTGAGCTTTCGCCAGCTCTCACTGCTCTTCTTTAATTGTCAATCATTGTCGATCACCTCTAGGAAAATGTAAGAGCTACTTTGCTTCTTTTTACGTTCTTCTGCAGAACCTTATCTCAGATCAGAGGCACACTAAAACTCTCTGTGTATCTCTGTCTCTATCCCGCATGTGTTGCAAGCCTTCCTGCCAAACCCAACATGTGAATACATCCTGTTTGATACAGAATGATCATAAATACAGTATCAGTATTTTTTTCATGGCCAGCTGTGGTGATGCAGTAACTTAGTCCCTGCCCATCCCACCCCCCCTGGTCCTTCCCTCCTCTCCCTCTGCTCCTCCCTGTTGCCCTCCCTCCCTTCCTCCCTTCCTCCCTTTCCCTCCATCCTTGCTCCTCTTGCAGGGCTGCTCCTGGCTATAGCCTGAAGAGCTCCGCCCATCCTGTCCACCCCTCTCCACCCTGGAGTCCTCCCCCAGGATGTTGAGCCCCATCCAGGTCCTCTGCTCCGACATCACTACCCTTTCTCTGGAGCCCGAGCCGTTTGCCTCTTACACTGAAGGTGTGTGCTCTATCCTCTTCTTTCGCGAAGGTCATATCTGTGTCGCACAGTTGCGCCACATGACCCCAGTGTGAGAGGTCGTGTGTGTGTGTAGGTGGATGAATGCGAAAGTGTGTCATAAAACATGTGTGTGAGTCAGGTGAGTTGTCACGTGGGTGTTATAAATATCTCAAACATCACTTTGTGTCTGTCTGTCTACCTCATTTTTTATATGTCTCTATTTTTGTACCTGCCTCTTTATTTTTGTCTCAGACAAGAAGTGGATTATGTGTGAGTGTGGGATTTAGTTTCTTTAAATAGTTTAACCAGACCACACCCTGTCCCCTTCGATGCATATTTCTGACCTATTCCTCTGTTTAACAGAAGAAGACACACACAGACACTCTTTCTATGGACTGTGCAGACATTCATACCACACAGGCAGGGCTGCATCCCACCATTATTTCATTACCAATTCATCTGCTGATTATTTTCTCAACTTGTGACTCATTTTGTGTGTTTATAAAATATCTCAAACGTTGTATAATGCCTGCTGCAATCCCTCCTTGCCTTCAAAATTATTGTTCTGCCGACAAGCAGTCCACAAGTGTTAATATTGCTTTCACAAAAGACTGAAGAGATCAACAACAAAAAACACCAGAGAAAGTGGAACTAGGGAATTTATTTAATTGTTTCCTTAAAAAGCATTAATTCATTACATTTCAAAAATCATTGCAGAATAACTTTCCGTCCATCGACTAATCGTCTCCGCTCTACACAGAAAGATAGGAGTAGCATCAAAAGGGCAAGAGCGTTCTGAATATGGGATTACATCGCAGTATTTCTGAGGCTTTGACACATAATCTGTGTGTTCAGTATAGCCGGGGTTATATTGGGTGTAAACCAGCTAAGCCCCTAATCTTTTTTGATGTTACAGTCTGGCAAATCTGTTGGAAAAACAAATTGATTTCCATCAAAAATGAATCACTCAGCTGAGAGATGTCTCTGCAGCGGGGCAGAGCAGGATGACAGGTGTACTTCACACACGCTGAAGCTGGCCGGTCTATGATTCTAATTGTTTGTGTCTATATAACCATTAGACTCACACTAGCTCTGCTCCATTGTGCCGGTGTGTGTTTGGAGAAATGGCAGCTTCCCTGCTGTGCCCGGCTTAAATCACTCCTCTACACACATGTGCACCTCTAACACAAACACAGGCACCCGTTTTTTTTGCAGATAACTCCAAAACTGCAGGACAGGGATCAATTTAACATCTCCCTCCGGCAGTCTCCCCCCTCGCCTCCTTCGCTCCCTCCTCTCCCTCAAACCAGTCTATTTCTCTACAGGGTAATTGAGTATACACACTTGTGCACACATACACAGGAAATGTGGGGTGTTTGAGCTGCAGCACACACACATCTCCTGCTGAGCTGTGGCTTGTACTCGCTTTTAAGGGCTGTGCGTTTTTGGCGTGGCTTTAATGGTCCTTGTTTACCCAGTCCTAAGATATCTATAATTGGGTCTGTAGGGCGTCTGCTCCCCTCTCTGTCCCTTAACAAAAGAAATAAGGAAATCCACCTCCCTCTCCCAACACCACCTCCCTCTCCTCTCCTCTCCTCTCCTCTCCCTCTCCTCTCCTCTCCTCTCCTCTCCTCTCCTCTCCTTTCAGATGCTATAGATGAGCACTGACCTAAAGTATTTAATACAGACTACGGTTCAAACCAACAACTATTTTTCATTTGCTGATTTATCGATTAGACATTTTTGAAAATAGTAATATGCTGATTAAATTTCTCTGAATTACTAGTTTTTTCAAACCAATCATCCAGAACACTGAAATATTCAGTTTGTTATTATTTGATACAAAGAAAAGCAAAATATCCTTGCAATTTTAGAAGCTAGAGTTAGGGAGAGTTTGTCATTTGAACTAACTGTTGCAGATACATATAACTGACTTATTTCCTCAGCTATTTATGTCATTGTCGTTTAGAATTACTAGTATTGTCATCACATTTTCAAAGATATTCAATTAACAATGACATAAAACTGAGAACAACATGCACATTCTCACATATGAGGTGTTTTAAAGGAGCTGCTCTCCTTGTAAACACCTCACAGTGCATTTGAGGGTGTATGTGTGTTGAGTGTTCATCACTTGTGCGTGCTTTTTTATGCTTGTGTGGTCATTGAGTTAATTCATGTTTGTGTGTGTTTTTGTGTTGATGTGTACTGTGTGGGTGCCTGCACTGCGATGCGTCAGACAGGCCTGCTGATGCTAATGGACTGTGGGAGACAGACACCGCTAGCTTGCTATACTGTTGCACACACACACACACACATCCCCACTATATTGATTTACAGCTTGACAGCCATAGAGACAGCCCCCCGTACACACACACACACACACACACACACACACACACACACACACACACACACACACACACACACACACACACACACACACACACACACACACACACACACACACATTACATCAGCACATTGGCCGGTGTCGGGCCACAGCCAGTCCTGATGATGATGCTAGTTTCTGCCGGAGTTAATTGTGTTCTTAGAGGTTTATTCTTCTGTAGTACTCTTTTTTTAATAAAGAGCACCAGAGAGACGGATGGTTGTGAGCGTGAAAGAGAGAAACACAGAGAGATGAAGAGGGTTCAGTTTGAGAACAGACAGAGGATGTGAGAGAGTGTGTGCTCCATATTTTATTCAGCTACATTGTGTGGTGCTCAGCTCCTGTGGGTTCCTGCTTAGCTCGGCTCTTTCTCTGCGCGTCTTGAGTGGAGACACGATTATCTGTAACTGTGTTGGGCGTGCACACACACACACGCTTGCATCATTACGTGACTGTGTGCATTTAAAGCTGCTTCGTGTGTGTATGTGTGTTTGTGAATTTCACTGCATGTGTTGGGGGTCTGTTTTTGTTTTAGTGCCATCATGTGCATTCATTATCTTCATATCCTCAATTTGGACCGCAGTGCCTGTCCACCTTCTGGTATTAATTTGTCAATGTTTGTCAGCAAAAAAAAAAAAACTGCCACGCCATAATTATTTTACCATGCTCCTTCTTCCTGCGAGGTTTGGATTGATGAATCTCACTTCCTGCTTCACCAGACTGCCTTATACGGCTACCGTTACGAGCACCCCCGCCACTGGTTGGCTCAGCCTGTTACCATGGCAACCCCTGCTCACCGAAGGCCCCCTTCACCGCCTCCGCCCCAGCACCTCTTCCCTCCACCTCCCTTTTTCCATCTATTCTTCCAACACCATCAGCACCACAGCTACATGCAAGCTAGCTACATACAGCCAGGCAGCAAGAGAGCCATGGGGGAGGGATGAGAGAGAGAGAGAGAGAGAGAGAGAGAGAGAGAGAGAGAGATGAATGTGGATAGACAACCAGGAAGAAAAAGAGAGAGTGAAATGGGTCAAAAGAGAGAAACTGGGGAACATGAGATGAGAGATGACAAAAGAACGCATGGGGGGAGAGGGATTGAAAAAAAAGCTGAAATAGATTAAATAAATTGAAATTGAAGAATAAAGCAGGTGCTGTCGTGACTGAGAGATCAAGAAACAGGGCAATGACTAGTGGAAAAATGATAGAAGCAGTAATACATGAAGTGTGAGGGTAACAGGGTGAGTTAGAGATTGAGGAGCAGTCCCTGCCTCCCCTCATCATAAAATCTCTCTCTCTCAAGGCCACCACATAATGGTCAAGGCTACAGCTTTGAATCGTTCAGACTCTCAATAAATACACTCTTCACACTCTATTTTTTTATTACAGTCCATGCTTATTGAGGACCAGGCCACTTTCTATCAAAACTAAGCTCAGTGGACTCCTTTGTTGGAGGCTTAGTGGGATACAGCACCTGACATGAAATGATTTTTTCAAATCTAATCTGACATTTTTGAAGATGGTGTTTGATTATTTGGTAGTGCAGCAGCAGATTGCAGCCTTTGCTGTATAAACACATGTGTTACTTGTGGGACTGCTTTGGATTCAAAGGTTTTGCAGCTTTCTCTCAATAACCCAAATAATAAGAACAAAAACTGAAGGTTTTGTGATTTTAGCAGGCATACATAGGTTTGAAGATGATATGATCAGTTATGAATCGTAATCAGGCAAATAAATCTACATTGCCCGCTTTTCATGTTCTCACGGACACAACATTATGCAGGACTTTTATTATCTTTATACTAGGTCATCGTTTATGCTAAGCTAGCACCACCATAAACTGCACAAGTTACTTAAAGCAATTGTGCTGTATATAAATGTATATACATTGTACAAAATGTAAATCCTGTTTCATAGTTGTTTGAGGGAGGTTACAGGCTTACATGGTTACTATTTATTATATTTGTCTTTAATCATGGTTAATCCAGGTGCATTACTTTGTAGAAAGCCAACAACTATCTATTTGAAAAAGCTTTTTTTACTTAAGGTAAAATAATCAGTGTGAATTCTGAACCAGTTCTGTACCTGATGCAGTCTGTTGGTAGGGGTTATGTGGGGTCAACAGTATGGATACCGTTTGATGTTAAAACGTTTGAGATCAGTTTAGAAAAATCCAGTCAGCACTGAAGTCATTGCTGTCACCAGCATGAACTGCTTGTTTTCTACACAGCTACTGTATTAATAAGTGGGAAGTCCACACATTTTAACTTCACAACTGAGCTGAACAATCAGTTCACTTCTGCTGGTAAACAAACTGAACTTGTTTTGCTAAATACATTTGGTTTAGGGCGACTGAAAAGCATGAATGTAGGAAGAGGACAAAGCAGGTCAACATCTGGGCTGACATCAAATATTTAGATGATGATGGATGTTTTAATTCATCCAATCCTGACCATGGCATTGTTGATCTTGAACAACAGGCTATTAAACAAGCTTAATGTGGCTAATTTAAACTTTGAAGAATAGATGACCTGAGATAACTTAACATGGCTTCATACCAGGTTACCTACATCCTCTCATACTATACCACCTCTTATCCATTGAAACTCAGCTTATTATTATTTTAAAGGAATTGTAAATACCAACATGTTTTCTGCCACAAAATGTCGACTAAAGCATCACACGTTAAAGTAAATGTGATTAATGACAAGCTTACTCCTCATAGCGTTGTCACTGAGTCAGACTGTGCTGGCGTTTCACGACACAGAGATAGTGATGGCGACATTTGTTGCTAATATGCAAATGAATGACATTAAAAATGATCTTTTAATGCAAAATTATTCTCAGTTGTGTTTACACTTTATGACACATCAGAGCTGATAGATTACATTATTATTATTATACAATTAACTCAATCTACACTCTTATCTTGTGTACTGGAAGTGTCATGGTGTGCATCATTGTGTATGTGTCACTCTGGATTACAGATAACACCTGTGCCTTGTGTGAAACAGTAGTGTGTTTGTGTGTGTTTTTCTCTATGTTTTGATGCTGTATTATCTGACATTTCTCTGAAAGTATACACACAATTGCACAATATTTGTGTTACCAATCAAATATTGTTTTACTCTTCCCACTTATTTGCATATTTTAATCCACTTACATGTTAATGCATTGATTTGTTTCAATAATTCATAAACAGATTATATAGATGAATGATGATGTGTGGTCAATCAGCTAATGGTTGCTCCTTCTCTCTTCCCCCCCACTCCTCTTTCCTCTCATGCTTCATCTCTCTTTCTCTTCCTCCATCTTTGTCTAAATCTGCGTCTCTATCCAGCTGATATCATCTCCACTGTTGAGTTCAACCACACTGGAGAGCTCCTGGCCACAGGGGACAAAGGAGGCCGAGTGGTCATCTTTCAGAGGGAACCTGAGGTACACACACACACACACACACACACACACACACACACACACACACTCGTACACACACACACACACACACTCGTACACACACACACGTACAATTTTTCATTCCAGCTACTGGAGCTGTGATGAACGCACACTGTTCCCCTCCAGCTACAGTCCAGATTGATTGATAAATAGTTGATAGTCCTGCTGTGTCACAGAGTGTATCATTAGAGCTGTGCAGAGTCCGTGCAATGCTATTTCTTTACATGATTAAGATGATGGCTGACTGGCTTCAGCCGGGGTGTCGCATTGAACTGTGGTTATATATTTGATGGAGGTGCTCGGATTGATCGGCCACCGGTCCATAGTCAGCTTTCTGGCTGATTCTCAAATGTGTTTCATTCATTTAACCCTCCTATTAACATGTGCTACAGGATAGTTTGAGTCTTGATCCATAATCAGTAACTTCACAGCCACACATGCACACATCATGATGTTGTTGTGGAAGCTCTTCAGCCTGATTGTAGAAGATGAAGTGCTTGCAAATTGAAAAAGTGGAGGAAAAATGTATGTGACTAGCTTTTTACAGCAGAAACAGTGCTGTTGTTGCAGTTTTAGAGACAGTTATTTATTAGTCAATGTTCTAATATAAATATACAATACAAAAATACAAATTTCAATTTAAAACGAAATCAAAGATACACAAATATGTCTGTACGCTACCGGTTAAAGTTCTTGGATTCAATCAGCAGGTCAAACTTTAAAAAAAACCTGCCTGCAAAAAACTGTAATCGGTGAATTTTCTTACTTAATAATTGCACATTTTTCTCCTCACGTTCTATATCTATCTACCTCTTTTTTCCCCACAGAGCAAGTGTGAGCCATTCTCCCAGGGAGAGTACAATGTCTACAGCACCTTCCAGAGCCATGAGCCCGAGTTTGACTACCTTAAGAGTCTGGAGATCGAGGAGAAGATCAATAAGATCCGATGGCTGCCTCAGCAGAACGCCGCACACTTCCTCCTCTCCACCAACGGTGAGAGAACCCACACACATGCGTTTTATGGGAACCAGAAGATGTGGCAGTAGTGATGTGATTGGTTGATATTTTGATGGAGTGGGAGTTTGACAGAGTAAAGAGCATGGCAGTGCAGTTGAAATTGAAAGGACAGTTTGAAAGCTAATTGTATCTGAACTGAAGGGAAAGAGTTGCTGCATCACGTTTCTGTAGAGCATTAGGAGCATATGTGCCTTTGTATAAGAGGTCCTGTCATCAGTGTGCATTCTGACTTTATGGCTATGTTAAAAGATCTATAGATTTTCCCTGAGCGCACTGTTATTGATTTATTCAAGTACTATATTATTTATGATTGAAGGTATGAAAACGGTATGAACTGCCTCAGCAGTATGTTGGATAATGCTGCTGTGTATTCAATGCAGAGACTCTCTGTTTCAGTCAGTGTTAATAAAACAAACCTCGCTGTCTGCTCATCCAGAGTTTTAGAGTCAGCTGTCTTTTAGAGCTGACAGTCTGAAGAGTGATGATTATCTTTACCTATTAACTCACTTCATGGGATAAAGTGAGTGAGTTGATTGAGTCCTTGTGCTGAAATCGTCAAAGAGCCTTTTTAATTTGATGGTTTGGCTTTACAGATTTGAGAGGAAGTTTATATAAAGCTTACTCTGATTATATGTTTACACATGGAATTTAAGATTTCAAGCTTTCTTCGAAGACAGGGATTATTTTTTTCCCCGTTCTCCATAAAAACTGTGGATGTTTTAGAGCTGCAGAAATATACCATATACGTCTACATCAACAAGCACCTTTAATTTCACCTTTTTAATTTACACTTCCGATTAAATCTTGTCCTATGTGATCGGCTAACGTCCCTTTCTGATTCCCAGATAAGACCATTAAGTTGTGGAAGGTGAGTGAAAGAGATAAAAGGCCAGAGGGATACAACCTGAAGGATGAGGAGGGTCGCATCAAGGACCTCTCTACCGTCACCTCCCTACAGGTATCACCCATCCGTCCATGTCTCTATGCCTGTATCTGTGTGTCTGTATCTGTGTGTCTGTCTGTGTGTCTGTATCTGTGTGTCAGTCTGTGTGTGCTTCCTTTAACCTGTCTCTTCAAGACACTAAAACATTTATAAATGCAGCAGGTTGTGTGGCATAACTGGGTCAGTGGGTACAGATGTGTTTCCACATGCAAAATTGGGTCACTGGCACAATGGTACATGTGTGTGTACATGAGTGTGTGAGGGAGGAGAAACCCCCTTTACCAGATGTAGTGGGAAAGCAAGCATCTGTACCAAGGCTGCAACTAAATGTTATTAACATAATTGATTAATCTGCAGATTATTTAATCGATTATTGGATTATAAAATGTTATAGATAGAGTTAAATGTGTGTCATTCAAAAAAATTAATATGATTTAAAACAGAGAAAATCAGAAATGATCCCCTATTTGAAAGGCTGAAGGCAACATTTTCTGCCATTTCTACTACTCAAACCATTATTTCATTATCAAAATACTGGGATTATTTTACGATTGACTGACCAGCAGATCAGTTGACTGATGCTTGATTCATTTGTAGTGCTGAATTTCTGCTTGTGTTTGCATAATGCATGTGTAGTATGTCCTTCTTTGTGAAGGTCTCAGAAAATGTATGTGTTTGGTGCTCCCGCTGGGCTGTATGCAAATAGGCACACACTTAAACTGTGTATAAAAATGTGAATCATGTACTGTATCAACAAAGAAATAGTGCTTTATTGCAAATGCCAAGTTATTAAAATGCAAATGAGCTATAACTCATGCTGAATTGGCTCTTGATCTTGCTATCAAGGAGCACGTTTGGGTTCAACCAATAATGTATTAGCGATGTCAAAGGAAGTGAGGCATTAAATATTAATTCATGATACATGAAGTTATTGAAATGTAATCTCCTGTCTCTGACCATCTTTCTTCTCCAAATCAGTTGCAATAGAAGCTAAACTGCTCCCTCTTTCTGTCCTTTAAGGTGCCGGTGTTGATGCCGATGGACCTGATGGTGGAGGTGAGTCCGCGGCGAGTGTTTGCCAACGCCCACACCTACCACGTCAACTCCATCTCCGTCAACTCCGACTATCAGACCTACATGTCAGCTGACGACCTGAGGATCAACCTCTGGCATCTGGACATCACCGACCGCAGCTTCAGTATCCTTTGTGGGTTTTGATATGTATTCATAGGGAGGAGGAGAGAAGACATACATCATCACACACACAAACACACATAAAAGCAGGGATGGATTTAATAAAGTACAACGACACAGATAATGAATGCATACATTAACACATTAAGTACATGCTCCATGCTCAGTAATCAATCCTGCCCCCGCCACCCCCCCCCCCCCCCACACACACACGCACACACACACACACACACACACACACACACACACACACACACACACACACACACACACACACACACACACACACACACTTACAACAAACTCCTACATTGCAAATCCCACTTTGCTGTATAAGGAAATGCACAAAGACACACAGCGTGGGGGGAGGGGAATATTATTCTTGAGGATTGAAAATGTAGCTTAATGAATAATTCAAAAACTGCATAAATATTTCAGCCTCTTTCTGAGTTGTAATCCAGCTCAATGGGAAACAGTGCAGTCACATCCATGACCCAGACAGGATTTATGATATTACAATTTATCTGAATATGGAATTACTTTTCTCCTCACAATCCCCCCAAGATACATTTAAATTGGTTTGCTTTATTTCCTCTGTAAATTATTCACATTGTTATTGTTGGGTTGACATTAACATACATTTGTGTTTTTTTTTGTATGTAGATTATGGACCTGTGTAGGTGTCCACATGAATTAATACTATCTAATTATTAGATGAATAAAATATATGAAAGATACGTTGATGTACAAACTGTATGGTTGACTGGAGCCGGTAATAACGTTGAGGCTAAAACAAACCACCGGCTGTGGGAGGTTGACTGTCTCTGTTGTCTTCCTAAATGACGCTTTCTCTCAGACATTGTGGACATCAAGCCAGCCAACATGGAGGACCTGACGGAGGTGATCACAGCGGCTGAGTTTCACCCCCACCACTGTAACCTGTTTGTCTACAGCAGCAGCAAAGGCACCCTGCGCCTCTGTGACATGAGAGAGGCAGCGCTGTGCGACAAACACTCCAAATGTGAGTAAACCTGTGGACAGCTAACATGAAGACATACACATTGTGTTTCTTTTTAGTCTATAGCCTATCGCAGGAGAGATCATTAAAGGGGCAGCTCACCCCAAGATAAAAAAAACACCCTTTGCCTTTTTATCTGTAGTGCTTTTATGCATTAAAGGTCACCTATTATGCAAAATCCACTTTTTCATGTCTTTTATATATAACTATGTGTCCCCTCTGTGTAAAGAGATTCTGAAAGTTTCAGGAAAAAAGATTCCCTCACTTTTTGTCCTGATCCATTTATATAAAAACCTGTCTGAAAATGAGCTGATCAGATTTTGGCCACTTTATGATGTCATAACGATTTTTTGGGTTGTGTAACCATTAGCCAATAACCAACCAATTTAACCCCGCCCACCTTATCACCTGAATCTCTTCCTAGAGAACCATTGTGTTCTTCTTAACCAAATATCTCTCATGCCCCTTTCACACCACCGCGGTTCCAGGGCCGGTTCGGAGCTAAAGGTGTTTACTTTTCACACCGCAGCGGAGCCGGCTCTTTTCCCCCGAAAACCGGTTCTTACCAAGCACCAAAAAATTGTCGGTCTAGAAGCAAGAACCGCATACGTCACTCTTACGTCGGAGGGGGGCGAGATTAACCTGAGCTAACAGTTTATGGCCAGTACAGCAAATACAAGTTGTAACAAGCAGTAGCGCTGAGCAAAGTGACTAGAACGCAACCACACACTTTATAAAGTCAGGCAACACTAACCAGGCTTCGTGTGATTCTGTTTATTTGTACCATCCGTTTGCTGTTATTGATCATTGTGGAGAGCAGGCAGACGTTTTTTTTGGTGTTATAGCAGCTATCGGATGGAATCAATACATGGGCTGCACAGGTTGTCATGTCCGACTATCACAAGTAGAATCATAATGAAAAATACGCCGGTATAATGTGCCTGTAGAAAACGGCTTATGCGACAATAGGATAGCAACAAGTAGTCAAGATAGTCAGTTTAGCTTCGGTTGCTATGCTAACATCACCCATTTTATACAGAGAAACTTTCATAACAGTTGTGATGCCCAACAGCGGGCAGCACTGCAGCGGTCGGTAAATTCAGATGAAACACATTCATAAACAATGAACCACGGCACTCTGGAGAAAAGTATAAGGTTGGAGAAGTAGTTATTTAATTTAATCTGGCTTCGTATGATTAAAAGTAACACGATCATCGACCCGACGCAGTCCCCCATTGTTGTTGTAGTGAGCGCCGTTGGGGAGAAAATCAGCGACGTAAACGGTGACGTCATGACGCAGCAGCGGCAGCACCAGCCGGGCTCTGAGCGGTGTGAACAAAACGGGGGCTGAAAAGAAAAACCGGTTCCGAACCAGAAAAGCTCTAGCACGGAGCTAGAACGGGAACCGCGTTGGTGTGAAAGGGGCATCAGAGGGGCATTGGGAGTGGCTCCTTATTTTCATCTAAAGTAACAGACAGAGAATCAACACCTTTGGAACAGGGCTGAAACAGAGGGGTTTATGGGATGCTACAATGTATGATCTGTTTGGTATTTCAGCAAAACACTTCAGAGACATGTTTTGTATATATCTGAGACCTATAATATATTGATGAAAAACAGTATAATAGGGGACCTTTAAGTACTACACCGGTAACAAGTATCTGTTTCATGAGTAGAGGCAGCCTTTTTACTGCACATTGATACGGACGGCGGCTTTAGTTTGGTAGAATGAAATTCCTGCATGCTCACAACAAGGTCTGTGGAACAATCACTTTAAGGCTCCCCTGACTTTCCATTTAGCTATTGCAACTTCTAAACAGGGTTTATTCAATGTGTAATCTTAATTAAATCAAACCACATCAAGTTTGTTCATTTATATCTTAAACCTGAAAGAAGTTTGATTTCCTAACCATTGAGGAGCCAAGTATGTCCCGTTTGGAAAATGCGTTCCACATTTAATATTCCTTTCCAAAGCATGTCTATTAATATAGAACAGGGTTAGTGATCCCATACATCTGTTGTCCTTAAAGGACACCAACTCAATTCATGGCACAATCTCATACTTTAGATTTATGGTTTCCCAACATTCTTTTCTTCTTTTTGTGTCCTTCCAAGTTGAAATGGTTTCACAGCTCTGACCAGTATGAGTCACTAGAGCAGAAAACACTGCAAATTGTGTTCCACACCGAGCGGCAAGGGATTCATTTTTCTTGTTATATTCAATGGCCTGTATTTACCAGGTGCTTTGTCAAATATATCTTATTGTTCCCTTCAAAATGTGCTGATGTTTGCGCACAGAAGCATTTATAACATAAATCAACACGAACCTCAACATGTAAACCTATCCAAGATATTTATTTACCTTTGTACATGATAAAAACAAAGATAGCATCCTCATGTGACTCGGGTTTAACAGCACTCCCCCTCCTCTCCCTCTCTCCCCCCCCCTCTCACTCTTTCCCCCCCTCTCCAGTGTTCGAGGAGCCCGAGGACCCCAGCGCCCGCTCCTTCTTCTCCGAGATCATCTCCTCCGTGTCGGACGTGAAGTTCAGCCACAGCGGTCGCTACCTGCTCACCAGAGACTACCTGACTGCCAAAGTCTGGGACCTCAACATGGAGAGCAAGCCCTTGGAGACATACCAGGTGTGTGTGGGACCGCATGTGAAAAATGAGGTTAAAATAAACAAAACAGGAGAATTCGTACAGTATATCATCTATAGGCGTAGCTGCTATAACAAGAACCCTTCTGGCAGGGAGCAAAATGACTCTGAGCAAGGTGAACTGATCTGTAGTCAAGGAGGCATTTACACATTCTTTTTTTTGGATCTCCTCATCCGTTGAGACACTCCACTGTATTGTTCTTGCTTCATCAGCTGAGTGGTAAAATTAAATTATGCTTTATAACCCTGCAGTTCTCATTTTCTACTCCTTCATGCCACAAAGTCCCGCTTACTCACTAAACCACAACCGCAAATTAAAACTTACATAAAATGACACTCATGTGAGAACAAGCAAACCAATGGCACACCCTGTTGATATACAAATATATTAAATTACATTTGAAGCCTTTGTGTGTACCATAAAAATACATTTAATATTTCGTTGTAATTCTAATTTTATTAATTTTATGTAATAACATTTAATACACCAGATACAATCCAATCCAAAACACAAGATGAGGACAGATCTTTTGGCTTCATGGTGTGCATCACTCCTAGATTAAGGAGATTAAGAAGTACTCTATCCAAACAGTATTGAATATGTTTCTGGGTCTTGTAGTAGTAAGGACACTATGTTGGTTTTTACTTTCATTGGTGCAGATCTCTAAATCGTATACAACAAAGTTCAGATGTTTGTTGTGAGGGGGATTTGTCTTCAGTTCTGTCCTGTGCTTCTTCTAATATACTCTTGGCAGAACCATTCTTTAAAACGTTCACTTCCTTCACACTTCAGTGTTTTTGACCGACAAGGTCACTGTCCCTTTACTGAAAACATTGTCATCCTGGAAATGTGAATAAATCGTCCCAAAAATGAATCCATGGGAAGACTTTCAGAATCACAGTGCTTGCTGATGATTAGATTTTTCCAAAACCTTTTAAGGATAATTGGATTGATTACGAGCCAGATAATTCACTTCAGATTCTTGTCAGTGCATCACCAGGAAGCCTGGCTGTGCGCTACATTTTAAACTTTGGCCATAATCTGTAGATGCATCAGATAATGTGAGTTTGGCAGATAAATACATGCTAGAAAACACTAAATTATCATTATGTTGTGTATGTGGGATAGAGTTGAAGTGGCCTTGACATGCTGTTGAAAATGTAAACTTTGAAAAAAAGTACCGGTAATAAGCTGTTAAAAGAGTTTTTTTAATTGTTTTGCCTGTTATCTCTCACATTCACACTAAATGAATCTAACCTTTGACTCTGAAGTGCTTACAATAGGCAGCAACAGCTTCTATGTGCAGAGAAGTATCTATCAACTCTTTTTTTCAGCGTGTGTTTAGTATTCCTGGTGTGTGTGTTGTGTGTTGTGTGTGTGTGTGTGTGTGTGTTGTGTGTGTTGTGGGTGTGTGTGTGTGTGTGTGTGTGTGTGTGTGTGTGTGTGTGTGTGTGTGTGTGTGTGTGTGTGTGTGTGTGTGTGTGTGTGTGTGTGTGTGTGTGGCTGCTTGACTTGTGAGGGCCTATGAGGCAGTCCGGAGTGGGAGGCCAAGACGCACTGGAGCTATTTATAGTCTGCCAGATCCTCCACTCATAAAGTGAAACGGGAAGAAGGGATACCTTACACAGTGGCCGACACCTAGAGCTGCAATGCAGCACGGAGATGGAGGAAGAGGTGGGGGGGGGGAGGAAAAGAGGGGTGAGGGTTTTTGAGCAAGTGTGAGGATGGTGTGATGAGAGGAAGAGAGAAGAAGGAGGGTAGAGTTTTTGAATGAGAGGAGGAGAAAGGAGCATCAGAGAGGTTGAATGGAGTAAACTGAGGGTAGAAAAAGGGGATTTCAGGGCTAAGCTGCGCTGATTTAGCTAAATGTACACTCTTATTCCTTCTGGAGCATGAAAAATATGCACAAATCCATGAAGGATGAGGCACTGTACTGTAACTCATGGGATCATGCAGACTGGAAAAAATACTATATATATTCAGCCGACACTGTACCAATTTACCCCCGAGCAGAAAGACCCTTAGGGAAAAACTAAAATGTCACCTGGTTTGATGTACAGCGTTATGAGCCGACCTCAGCTTGACCATTTATTGATCGCCAGGCGACTGTTGACTGCTGACTTTATGCAGAATGTGAAAATAGGGGGCTTAATGCAGAGCGAGGAAAGTGTAGATTTCAACCCCTTGCATCACGGGCTGACACAATGAAAGCACAAGGGGAAAGAGTTATTAGTCAGTGTGTGTTTGTGTTCACGTGTGTCTTTATCATGCCCTTGGAGGGTTTGGATGTTAATGGGTTTACTGATATGGGAGAGGAGTTTAGATTAAAATGTACTCCTGGCCCTGGTATTGCTCAGGGCTTCTGTTGAGTCTCATTAGAGTTGCCTTCAGGGAGGTTTGTGTTACAACTTTAATGTGTTTTGTCTGTGCTGAGCTTCGAATGTGTGCGTGTGTGTTTCTTCTACTCACTCTATTTATAGTTTACATAGAGAGTGAAGCAGCTGTGTTCTGGACTCATTTTTAATCAAATGTGTGTGTGTGTGTTTTCCTCCAGGTTCACGATTACCTCCGCAGCAAGTTGTGTTCTCTGTACGAAAACGACTGCATCTTTGACAAGTTCGAGTGTGCCTGGAACGGCTCGGACAGGTACCTGAAGTGTTTTCATGTTTTATGCTTTATAAGTCCCAAGATTAAAAACGTTTGTGGAATGGTTTTTAAGTTAATAAATAATTAATAAATAGGTTAACAGTTAAAAGGTCAGTTGATCGAAAGATAAAGTCCTATTTTCCTACAGATAGTTACTGTTTTTCTAGATTTCCCTTAAAATATTATATTGGAAAATTCAGCAGTAATGTCAGAGTCCTGGTTGCTCTGGATAATCTAGATTCTAGTATGTACATTTGCTGATAATACTTGTACCAATAATGTAGGTAGAATTATGAATGCTGCACTTACATGAATTTATAGTGCATTATTGCAAACCTTTACTTAAGTAAAATATCTAAATATGCAACACATACATTTAAAATATCTTCAAAACCCAACCAAATAAAAAAAGATCAATTATTATCATCTGCATGTTCAGATACCACAGTAGTTAAGTGTTCTTTTTGTAATTTAGAGGAAGGGACCCTGTTTGTTCAGAGTTAAGGTTAGTTTGTGAAGTCTCTCCTCTTCCTCTTCTCAGTGTGATCATGACCGGAGCCTACAACAACTTCTTCCGCATGTTCGACCGCAACACCAAACGGGACGTAACCCTGGAGGCGTCGAGGGAGAGCAGCAAACCCCGAGCTGTCCTGAAGCCACGGAGGGTCTGCGCGGCGGGGGGGAAGCGGCGGAAGGACGACATCAGCGTGGACAGCCTGGACTTCACCAAGAAGATCCTTCACACGGCCTGGCACCCGACTGAGAACATCATCGCCATCGCTGCCACCAACAACCTGTATATCTTCCAGGACAAACTCAACTCTGAGTTACATTAATGAAGGATGTCAGCGGCGGATACAACTAGTTTACACCTGAACACACAGCTATGCCAGAATGTACACGTATCCGGACATACACACAGGAATATGCCTAGCACACCCATACACGCGATCAGAAAACACACACACATCTCGGTCCACTCTTCGACACACTCCTGCTCCTCCTCCCCAGCCTCCCAGAACTGAAAGGACCTAGAAAGGGCTAGACAGGGATCTGGCTGGATTACAAAATGGATTATGGATGGCAAAATTGTCCAAACTGTGGATTTCTGGATTGGGCTTGATGGTGTGTTGATTGCTACAGCACAGATTCTGAAGGGGATAGCCCTCCCAGACTAGAGTGACGTTTACAAATTTGTCTTTATTTTGTTCTTCAGGCTCTTCTTTGCTTTCTCCACCTCCTCCTCCTCCTCTCCTTTCTGTATGTGTGTGCTCGAGCAAAGCCTATTCTTATCCCTTGCCCACTGTTTTGTGTAGAAAAAAACCCTTTGTGGTTGTGGCACTGATGAAAAATGGGGCATTTATGTAACTAGCTGTTTGTTTGATTTCAGATCAGATACCCCCTCTTTTGTTTGGTTACTTCTTGTTTAATGATGGTTATTATGATGACAATTTAAAATGATACGTGTGATGTGCAAGGATGAATTTAGGACCCTCCCCTTTTAACCCAAGTGCACCTAGCTGAGCTTAACTGGACCGTGTTCATTGAGGTAAAACATTTACCGTCCCGCAGATAGAAGCAGAGGTTACACCATTGCCTAATATGAGGACACACACTCGTATCTTTCCACAGTGTGTTTCAGTCACCAATGTCGTCTACAGAAACAAGTCCTGCGACTTCTCTGATTGTGGATTCTGCTTCTGGTCTCGGGCTATGTCGTGTGCTACTTTGCAATTAATTACAACTCAAATCAAGCAAAAAAATGAAAATGAACTAAATAATGTCAACAATCAAACAAAAAGATGCTGCATGTAAAACCAATTTAGCCTAGGTGTTTATAAATTGACTGACTGACTTGGCTGCCTTCTTAACCATTTAGACCCAGCTGTACAAAGGCTTCAGGGGCCCCGGGGCCCCTTGCAGCACGAGTAACCATAGATGACCGAGCTGTCCTACATTTATTTGTGTCTTCGGACACTGAAGCATGTTTACCAGTGTTCGGTTCATACACTTACATGTACATTATGAATGAGCTGTCCAAGAGTCAGTTTATTCTCGACTGAAACTGAGAACCAAGAAGAATGGGGAATGTTTTCATCAATGTTGTTCTCTAAAAGAAAAAATGAAAAAATATCAAAGGGCCTAAATGGTGTCTGTATATATCAAGTCTGTTTTTGACATGTATTTGTTTTTTTAACATCCTTAATCATCTGTATCGATGATTGCCTCTAAAGCTACAGCAGAGAGATGGTACTTACATTTTCCCAGCCTTCCTCACAGATTACTTTGCTGATGTGCAGACGTTTATTTTTAGAGAACAGTTTATTCTTTTATTTATCTTTTTGTGTGTCAATCTTACTCCACCACGTCCTGACCAAACTAATGTTGAATCACATATTTTTGTGTTTATGTATGTTGACAAAATTGTCAAATGGACAGTTATAAATAATGTTAATATGTTTTTTTCTGAATAAAGGTTTCAACGAAATTGCATCCAATGAGCGCACATCTGTGATTTTTATTGCCATGTAATTAGATGACAGCGACAGTAATCGGCGGTGCCATTATGGAGATGTGCGCATGTTATTGCTTCAATTTATATTGGCCTATTTGGGTTCATAATTACAGTCTGTGAAGATAGTGGTCTGAAGCTCCACCTTCTGGCATCAATGCATTTTTATTTATTTTTCTACACAAAGACATCTCTCTCCTGTTTACTGACAGTTAACAAGGTCTGACCAGAGGTGGGAGAAGTACTCAGATCTTGTACTTGAGTCAAAGTAGAAGTACCAGAGTGTAGGAATACTCTGTTACAAGTAAAACTCCTGCAATCAAACGGTTACTTTGCATCAAAATATTGCATCAAAATATTCTCAAAGTAGTAATATAATTAAATATACCAAAAGTAAAAGTACTCTTTATGCAGATTCGTCCATTTCAGAATTATATATATCATATGTTTTGATTATAATTATTGATCATTAAAGTGTTATCAAAGCTGGTAAAGGTGCAGCTAGTTTGAATGACTTTGTATAGGCCTACTGCAGGGTAGCTTGTTAATTTTACTCCAGGTGTTCCTAAAGTCTTATTTAACTGCTTATTTAAGTGTTATCTTTCACATCATTAATCCAAATCTGTAAAGTATCTAAAAGTACAAAATAAATGTAGTGGAGTAAAAATACACAATGTTCCTCTGAATTGTAGTGGAGTAGAAGTACAAAGTAACATAAAATGGAAATACTCAAGTTAAGTACAAGTATATCAAAATTGTACTTAAGTGCAGTACTCTAGTAAATGTACCTAGTTACTTCCCACCTCTTGGTATGACTTTTAGTTTTTTTGGACTAAAATAAATATTGTTGATACCACAATAATATTCCACAGCAGACATTTTGGCCTGTATAGCAGCAGAACACAGGTGAAATCGATCACATAAACTGGCGGTAATTGATTTCCTGTCCAGCTGGGGGCGGCAGAAACCAGTTGAACACAGCATCATCGACTTGTTAGCAATTACCTGTTAACCTACAATCATGGAGCAACAGTGTCATTCTTCTGGTGTCGTGTTTCTGGTCTGTCTTTTACCTCTTGTTTGGTCTCTACCAACTCCACTACTGCCGCTTTAGCTGCTAGTTGCTCCACTACTATGTTCAACAGCTAACGTTAGCAAAGATGCTAATTGTGATTTATTTTTTGGTCAATGATAAAGGGATAATATTCAAAGTATTCAGACATGCAATACAGATATAAAAATGTTCAGTGAAGTTTCGTTGAAAAAAAGTTACATTTTCAAAATGTTTAATCATCTGAATTATTTAAATGCAGTTCTAGGAAAGAAAATGAAAATTGAGGAAGTGATTTATAAAATAACTGGATTGAAACAATGAAATAGACCACTAGAGAATACAATGAATCAGAAACTCTACGGCGCCATCATGTGGACTATCAAAGTAAGAAAAAAGTATTAGCAGGACTATCTGAGTGTTCAAAGTGCTGATGGATGCAGCCTCACCTTGATGCTCTAGAAACAGCTTCCAGATGTCAGTAGTGCAAAGAGATGGTGAGAGGAGTTGGAGGGTCAGATGCCATGTTGGAAACCTTTTGGAAACTCTGGGCTCGATAGATGTCAGAGACTCCATTGATCCTTTCTGCATTTTTCCCCATTCTCTGCAGTTTTCTGTACCAGGCAGTGATGCAGTGTGTTAAGAGGTTATCAATGGTTCCTCTGTAGAATGTGGTCACCGGCCTCAGTCTGTGTGTAAGATGCTGAGCCTGCTTGGTAAAAGTTGTGGTCTTGTTGGACCAGGTCAGGTTGTCGTAAGGCATACTCCCAGTAACTGCTGACTTTCAACAGCGCTGCCATTGATGGTCAGCAGTGGGTGCAATGTCCCTATTACCCTAATTTCGGCAGCCTATAAAAGGCACAAATTGCTGCGATGACACTCATAACATGAACAGTTGGCTGTTTTATTGATGGGTCAGCCCGAAGCTAAATGAAAATGAGCCAGCCATCAGTAATTTGTATTAATTGTACCTGTTTTTTTTACTTTATTCATGCCAATAGTGATTTCAACACTATGAACAAAGCAAAAGCAGGATTCAAAATGTTGTAATTCAATTTAAAATAATGCAATCGTTATTGAATAAAAACAGCAACAAGCAAATGTTTTCATTATATTTATGACCACAGTAAAGAAAACAGTAGTGACATCCTAACTTAAAACACAGCAATCGGGACTGCAAATGTTCAATATATTAAATCTCTGCACAGCAGATAAGGACAAACAAGGAGGAAGAGGAGAGGGCAGAGATTAACTTAATAAGGAAAAGATGAAGCTGAGCTTAAAGGTTAAGGATTTAAGACATGAATTAGTCCAATTTCTTCCAAATTCATTTAAATGTGCTGCTATCTCTTGTAAGGCACTTGAAAATATTGCCCAGTACAATAAAATACTGCACATAGAGTATATGGTCATATGTTAAATGATTAAAGCTTGACAGCAAAGAAGACCCTTACACGTTGTCATCATCATAACAACCTATTATAGAAGAAATCTTTCTTCTACTTGTACGCCTCCACAAAATACTAATGTGTTTGGCTACACATATCTGATTACTGTACATAAAAATGCTTCAGCACACATAGTGTTCGACTACAAACAAAATCTGATGAAATGTCTTCATTAATGGACTGTAGTGAGCAACGCAGCTTAACATTGATGAAATGTATAACTGACCACAGCTGAGGAGGCGGATATGGTGTTTTTTTTGTGTTAGGCAGTGAATTACTGATTTTGAAAAATCGTATTCATTTGTGTTTCTCCCCTTTTGTATAATGACTTACATAATATTATGTGCTCTCACATATTTTGGCTCAAAAGCTAATGCAAACACACAATCTCTAAAGATCAGGACTGATACCACAGATGTCTGGGTAACATGTTGACACTGATTTACAATCCTTAATGTTCTTCAACTCGTATAATTATCAGTCATCATCAGGTATCCTAATTCTCCAATAGGTGTCAGACAGATCTCTACCCCCCCTCCTGTATCACCGTCTCTATCTCAGTCTCTGTTTCTGAGTGTTGCTCTAGCTTAGCGGTCAGGAAGGGGTTGAAGAAGAAATCAAAACCAAACTGCAGGGCGTTCTGAGCCGTGCGCCTCCAGTCGTGTTCGATCTTGTACTGCCTGCGACTGGGCAGACGGGCGTCCCCGCAGGACATGCAGTTGATGGCTTTGAGTTCAAACACGGGCCACTTGGAGCCCAAACGGCCCTCCAGTATGGTGCTGAACTCCACCAGGCTACCTGTTTTTAAGTATATCAGCATAGATTTGAACTCATTACTAGCCCGCAGAACTATATCCTTTGTGGCATCTTCGTCCTCTATGATTGTCCCGTTTCTGGTCTTCCTCTCCAGTGGCATGCCCATTGTCACTTCAAATTTGTATCGATCAAAACGTTTAATGTGACATTCGTGCTTGGCCAGTTTTTTAAGTTTACAGAGGGGATTTTCTGTAGGAGGTGCGGGGGCTGGCAGAGGCTGGGGCTCAGCGGTCTCGTTTTTCACCTCCTCACACAAAGGATAGGGGTCTCCATACAGGCAGCGCATCCAGTTCCCCACAAAAACCGGCAGCAGGTTCACAACCGACTGCGGCCCATTCTCGATGTCGGTCACACGGACGTATTTGAAGCGTCCAGTCCAGGTGACACGGTGTCCTTCGAGGTGAGAGCAGAGGATCTGAGTTTGGGCCATGTTGGCGTCTTTCCAGGCCATCGGGCCGCAGAGGCTGCTGTACTCAGGCCACGTCAGGGTGGAGTTATAAACCTTCATGCCTTCAGATCTGTAGACGTACATCCAGCAGAACAGAACCACCGCACTGAGCCACACCAGGATAAGCTTCACAACGCTGCTCCGTGATAAAGACCGTAAAACCACGATGGGGTTGAGGCTAAAACGAGTCCAAAGCCTCAGCACTACTGGCACAAAGCAGATTGTCAAGGTTACCACCATCTTGGTCACCTCCAGGGCAAGAAACCACTGTACTAACTGGATGAGGAGCATTGCAGCCAGGCCCAGTGAGAGAATGGGAAGGGCGAACAGGAAGAGGAAGTAGCCAACACAGGTGCGGATGAGTCCTATTGCGGTGGCGTTTTGAAGGAACACCATGCTGAGCTCACACCAGGTGAAGCAAACCATGTAGGGCACCAGGCACAGGTAGGTTCCCTTAAAGCCTCGCATCTGGGCCATACGGAAGAGCAGATAGAAGAGGTGTCCATATAGCAGACATGGCACCCCAAGGTTCAACACTACTACATCCCCAAGAGGCACAGTGATGAACGTCATCCCAAACATCTTGATGAACCAGGGAATGGAGTCTGGCAGGAAGGGAGTGAGGGAGCAGGCTCCGGAGAGGACCTCAGTGAGGAGGGCTCTGCGAGCGAACAGCTGAGCGGAGGCCTGCAGGCTGAGGAAGGCGGTGAAGGTGAAGAAGAGGGCGACAGCAGCCAACTCTGAGCAGGGGATCCAGGATTTATCAGCAACAGGGAAAGAGAAAACCACGAAGATCACAGAGAGCAGGAAGTACCTGAAACACAAATATGTGGGATGTGTTCATTTTGCTGCAAAAAAGTTTCGTTAACTTTGTCTAATGGAGTTCTTCCTATAATGATAACTGCACACAAATGCTGTATTTTTTCATGTTTTACAACAACATACATGGTTTAACCTCAGCCAGGCCATACAACAATAATAGTAATCATAACAGATCAATACAGTTGGTAATAAACGGCTTCAAAAAGTGTATATATATTTGTTCTTGACACACTGGTATTGGTTCGAAACATCTATTATTAATACTTCGTATAATACTATCACACCTTTTTTACTTTGTCTGTTTTTACTAAAACACTAGAACAACACTATTACTAGAAAAAGCATGATTGTATCTACAAGACAATGCTGAACAGAATTGGTAAACAAGTCAACTTTACATCTGCAAACAAAACAGAGTCATCAATAAAAAGAAAATTAATAAATATGGAATTAGTATGTTCTCTACTTGGATTTTTGTTCTTACAGATAAGGCTCCAAGTGTGTCCATCCAAAGTTGGTCTCCGCCTGCTCCAGATCAAGGCCGGGTTCAAAGTGAGACAGCAGGTCGGTCAGCGCCCGAAAGTTTTCCCATGCTTTTGAATTCTGTAGGAAATATTCTCATGAATTTTCTGTACATTTGACATGTATTAAGATACAGGTACATCTATACTCTAGTAAAAGGAGCCGTTGCTAACCTGAAACACCCGCAGCGTGCAGATGACCATGGAGAAGAACGACAGGTAGAAAACCAGCAGAGGGATGAGGAAGATGAAGAACTCTATCGTGAGGTTGGAGATGATGAAGAAGAAGATGAGTGCGTTGACGTGGTGTGTGGGGATCAGAGCGCTGAGCCACTGCATGCCGGCCCGGGACGCCCAGTCGATCAGGTGCTCCTTGATCTCCAGCAGAGCGAACAGAGGGAACTTCAGCAGCTGGAGGAAGTACAGAGAGGAGAGTCAGGATGCTAATAAGGTGCCAACATCTGATCACTATTTCTATTACACTCGCAATTAGTGCAAAAACAGCTTTAAAAAAAAGGGAATCGAGTCAAATGGACACCAGTCAAATCCTTAAAGTCTGGAGCCTCCTACCTTTAGGTGTAAGGGCAGTTCATCTGGGTTCTTCACTACTACATCGTCATCGTCGTCGTCGTCATCATCTCCTGCTGTAGCCATGACTGGTGGCGGTGCAACACCCTGAGCGTACTTCTTTGTCATCTCCACAAAGTCGTCCAGACCCACTTGGCATCTGGCTACAAAGACACACGTATATGAAGTTAAATGTATGTCATCTCTTCAAACTGTAATGTATTAACTCCCCTTGAATCATCTAAGGCACAAAGCTCCATTACAAATTGGAAATAGACAATTGTATTAGTAGAATCTTCCTCCGTTGGCGTTGTTTCATACCACACATACCTTCACTGGTGACCATAGTCTCCAAGACTCTTCTCTGTTTCTTGGCAGAGCTGTTTAGTGGGCCCGGGCACACTGGTTTGCCTGTCAATTGATGAGAGAAATGAATCTTATACTGCTAGTTTAATACATGTATTTGTATTTGCGACATACAACCATACAATGTATCTTCCTACTTACCCGGTTCCGCGTGGACATGTTCGACGTTCTCTAGCATTTCAGAAACAGCCACCGACTTCTTCCTCTCCGGGTTCAACTTCCAGTACATTAGCAGAGCTGCTTTCCTGACTCCTCTCTCAAAGCGCGTCTCTGTACACAACTTCTTCACCTCCTCAAAGTTCTCCAGAGTGATGCCTGACAAACACACATTTGCACCACCATGATTGACAGGTTTTCCCAGCATCAGCTGAAGATTTGCAGTCTCATCCACTCATAACATCAGACCTATGTTGCTACGATGCAGTGGGAGATGTTGGTACCTTTCCTGGAGCCTAAGCACTGCTGCAGAGAATTGACAGCGTCCTTGCGTCCTTGTTTAGCCGCCTGGACCAACCAAGTGACCGCTGTGCAGTTGTTCAGCTCCTCATCTCTTTCCTCTGCCAGCGCCAGGAAGTAACGGCCCATCTGGACATAAAAACACACACACACACACTCTTAGACTTGCCAGACAAGCACGACTTTGACTTTGTCGACCCAGTACCCGTCCTTCCCATCAATATGTCGCTCTAAAATAACATGTATCATTACTTGGCTGATCTGTTTTGTTCTCACCATATGGTAATTGAAGTCAATATTTTTTGCAGTATGTTAATTGACACTGACCTTGGTCTGTGCTTTTGCTTCTCCTGACTTTGCTCTCTCCTCCCAATCCTCCAGACTGACTTCCTCCTCTGGCTCTTCTGAAGGAAAAAGGCAATCACTTTTAACACTCAGGACACAGTAAGTTTCAATGATCTTTAACAATAAGGTACAAAGTATACTACAGATTCTGTAAAAAAAAAAAACAGTGTCAAACACAAACTCGAAGCATGTCTTCCTGACCCATTTGTTTAATCAAAACCCAGCGCAGTGAAAACAGAGTGACCAAATTACTGAAACTGCTGACCATCTGTTTCTATTTAAGGTTAATGTGACAAATATATGATTGTGGGATTTTTCAACTCATCTCTAGTTTTAAATGACTCTTCATAAACGGTTTGATAATCCCGTCAGTGGCATGAGTTAGATCCTTCCAGAAACATTCTGTCCTGATAAAAGCGGCCCTCTGAGCCCTGCTGGTTTAATTATCATCTTCTTTTTGCTAATGAGTTCTGCTAATCTCAAATCCCAATGCCTCACTCAACAGTGGCGAGCATGGAAAATGTCTCTACTTCCTGTAAAGTAGGGTGTGCCATTGTTGTGTCATATATATATATATATATATATATATACTAGGAAAAATATGTAGGTTGCTTGAATGTGGAAACAAGATTGAAAACACCCACAGTGATACTGAAACGGTGTTCTGTCTGAGCCTGCGGGCCTCTGGAAGCTAAAGAGCATGTGATGGGATCAGGTAACTTCTATCAGATGCCCGTCATGCTGCTGGTATACTGATGATACAGCAGTTACTGCGCCGCAGCCCTAAAATAACAGCAGCAGCTGGTTTCCCAGCACACGCTTACAAAAGTGACGCAATCTGCCTCCCATTTTAACTTTAATTTGTTACATCATGATGATCTTAAAGGCTTGATAAATGGCACATGATGTGGATTTTTTAGGAAACCGGACTTAATGTGTGTCCAAACTGTGGTCAAAATATGACAGGGGTGTTAGATTTCACTTGTTCCTGTAATACTAATATATTAAGACACCACTGCAACAATTTAAAATGTGATATTCCCAGTGCAGCTAACGGAGCTCCTACTATGTGAAGTTTGTATGCAGACTTGGTTAGTGAGATTTAACAGATAAGAGTTGAAATGGTCTGTAACGACACGGGCAAGACAGGTTTCTTTCCTAAAGTCAGCAGAGTTGCTTTGGGAGAGTCTGCTTTGCATGTCATGGTACACCACTTGTTGTCATGGAGACACTGTAGTACACAGAGAGCTGGGAGTGTTGGCTGCACTGATAAGTTAAGAAAAGGAACTTAAGAGAGAGGTCAAATGTGATTAAGAGTGTAAAAGTTTAAAGGTTAGAGTTTGATTCTCACCTGGTTCGGGAGTGGGAGGAGGCTGAGGAGCCGTGGCAGCAGCTGTGGAGCGAGCTGGTGGATATTCTGGAGAGGCTGCATTAAGCTGAGATCTGCCCACCTGAGAGGGGCTCCTGATGGGCTGACGAAGAGCGGAGGAGGGCGGTGTGGAGAGGGAGGAAGAACGGGAGGAGAGACCTGGAGAAGTCTGAGGGGAGGCGGTGGAGAGGGCAGATGAGGGTGTTGTTGGAGGGATTGGCATGGTGATTTTGGGCCTGGGGTGGTCTGAGGTGTGTGTGGTGGCGGTCGAAGGCAAGCTGGAAGATGAAGGGCCTGGCCTCAGTGTAGAGGGGGAGGAGGGGCTGGGTTTTGCGGTGGCTGGGTTGCCGGTCAGAGATGGCTCCATGGCTGAAAAATGTACCAGACAAAGAAAACTCACAGTGAGGTTCCACAGTATCTGAAAACAGTATTGTATGTGATATCATAGTATGTAAGAGCAGCGTGTTAGTAATAGGGAATGTAAGAAAATGAAAGATCTGCACTGACACATGTGGTGGGGTAACAGCTGTTGTGAAAGGACACTTCCTCTCTTCATTTCAACATGCCCCAGGTTCACTCTAACTTGTTTTGATGCACCAATACTTAGTAGTGATTTACAAAAATGTTATACAAAAAACCTTTGATTTGCGAGCTTGATGCAGCGCAAAAAAGACCAAGATGGATTATAATTATACAAAAGATAAAAGGTTTCCATATAGAAACATGAATTCAGTTTTAACACAGTAGCCTACAAATAGACGTCTAGCTCGCAATCTCGCACACAGCAGATGAATCATTAAGATGGAGCAACTCTTGATTATTTGGCTCCAGACTTGTCCTAATCTTTCTCTACATAGTTCAGTATTGACCAGTGTTATGACTAAATAACCAAATGTCTTCCATAAATCAGTTACTACACTTGCTGCAACTTTATGTTGTGTCTTACTTGAGTTTGTGTAGCTCTGTAAAGCATTTTGTCATGTGGTCTGGAGTCTATTTTAGACATTATCAAGTGAGCCCTGAGCAGCTATATTGAGAAGGTGACATCCTTGAATGTACCGACTGGAAACTTGATGGGTCCTGTTGCATTCAAGGAAAACCCCTGTCACCAGCAAAAAGAGGCTGCAATAAAAGTGAGTGAAACAGTGGTGAGAAAATCCTGCAAAAATGTAATGCAGTACAATAAGCAGCGCTACAGTCTTTAGGTAACCGACCATTGCCTGTACATATAGCTGACAGTGGTAAATGTGGTAGGTTGCTAAAATAACCGGTGGTTTTGTTGCTAATGTTAACATGACACTTCTTTCCGCTTACCTTTACCACCAGCACACCAGTTTGTTTTAGATCATGAAAGTGTTAAGGCCCTCGAGAAATATCAATCTGCTATTCCGTGTCCCAAGTCATTCTTCCCTTGCGCTTTTGTAGAAATCCGCCTGTCCGCTGGCTCTGTGTGGTCAAACTCTAATGCTAAACATACACAATGTACAGAAAAGTCTACCAGCTGCTCCACTTGCCGTCCACGCCCACTTCAGGTTATACGTGTTTTGATTGGAGGATGCTGTGAACTGCTTTTTCTAAACGTGAGTTGATTGGCTGTAAAGGTAGGAAGTTTATGTATTTCTCTCAGTCAAAAGCAATCAACCATCGAATACTTTATTATCGCTGAATTCATTTATTAACTTTTGTAAAATAATTTAACAATACAAATAAACAGTGATACTTTTATTTGAATCGTTTCCATTATGGAATATTTATATAAGAAAAGTACGGGTTTAACATAAAACGGAAGAATATAAAGTAACACAAAAGCATTACAATTGTTGCCGAATCCTTAACGTGATCTCGGGGATAGTTATTACAGTTAATTAAACATAACACAGATTGATTTTAATTGAGTTACATTCTTCAATATGTTTTCATAATTGAGCTTGCAGCTTCTTTACCACGTGCTTTGTTTTGTTATGAATCATTATTCTATTTCTTTTTTTGCAGCTACGTAATACAAGGTTTCTACCAGGAGATGGCAGTACAGACATGTTTCATTGACTAATGTTGCTATATTTTATATGTAAACAAATAGTACCTATTACTATTTAGGTCACGGTGTAATTAAGTCAAAGAGGTTTGGAGTAAAAAAGTAATACTCTGATATTTTGCTTTAGGAATGTATCAGTACATTTATGTATTGTCTAAGAATAAAATTGGTCTTAAAAGTTTAAGGTGCCACACCTTACATCCATGTAAATTGTTTTTCTTTAATATTCAGTGTTAATTCAACAATTAGGTTTTTACTCTGTGAAAAGAATACAGAGATTGTGCCCAAACATTAGGGGTTTGTAAGAATGTAAACAAGTATGTTTTTTTGCTTATATAATGTATGCAAGAAACCGAAAACATTAAACTTCAGAAGAGGCGGAAACGGTAAAGGACCAGACAATTAAAGAACTGAAAGAGAATAAGCATCAGAGTGAGATTTTCTTTCTAGCTTGGGAATGAGAGTAGATCCCACATTGTGGGAAGGAAGGAAATGGGAGCAGTAATTGCTTAACTGCAGCTGCATTGAAGCATTTATGTAAATTGGTCTCTATTAGTAGATTATCTCAATCTAGTTGAGAGGATAAGCATGACCGTTTTACTGGTTTTGGTCTTTCACATGCACACCTATATTCTATATTGGGCAATCCTTCTTTTAAAATAGGCTTAGACACACATGCACTTACAAACGCAATTCCCATTTCAATTAGGCAAAGCAGCTTAAACAAGATATTTGTAATAGTGGGTTCAAGTGTTTTTCATTATGCAAATCTCCATGTAGATTTTATTTAGGCTCCACTGCCCCTGCCTCAGAGGATCACAGTAAACACAGGTTTTTACTGCATGGTCATTACTTGCAAATTAAGCAAACTGCTCTCTTTATTTCAGTTCTTGTTTGTTTGTCTGTATCCCCTCAAGGTAGTCATGACTTTCTCCAGATCTCAAGTGATGAAGAATGCCCCATCTTTAAAAATATCAAATATGACGAGCCTAGTATGTCCGTTACACTTTTTAAAAGCTGCTGAATGACACTGCATAGTTAGTCCAACATAAGTATGTAAGAGGTCCTGTATATGTGAAGCAGGCCTCACCCACAGTCTCCCCCAGCATCACCAATGACTCTCACAGGAAGAGTAGCAAAGTAGGTATGGTTAGTATCCATAGCAATGCTGCCTAGCTATTCTGGCCTTTGACGTTTCTCTCTGCAAGGAAAAAGGATGTAATGCTGGATGGATCTAAGCCAGCTGGAACTTTGGTCAAATTCCTTCTAATCACACATAGCCACCCTATACATATCATTACAGCCATTTATGTTATGATCCTCGTTTAAGAACTGACAGCATGTTGTCTTACAACCATCTACAGATTTCAGATGAGGAAATTCTCAGACAGGGAGTCAATCCAATTTATGTAATGTTGGTGCCACTGACTAATCATCTTACAACATGAGCCATCTTTGAGTATGTTATTAAGATTGAAAAAATGCTTAAATCATTGGCACTTCCTATACATACTTTCTAAGTGGGGTAAACTCAACTCTTTCCTGTGGTTTGAGTCCCTTTTTCAGCTGCTAGCACTCTGAGTATTGGAGTATCTGTAGCTATCTTGAGGCATGTGTTGAAAAAACAAGCTGCGGTGGCAGGGGGAAAAAATAAGAAGAAAAAAGAGAAAGAGTGAGGAATAGGAATAAATAGGCATAATAGCCTTGAGTCACAATCCTTTAGGTCTGCCTTGGGTTACTTCTTGTGTTTTATCTTTCCCAGTAATTTAGTTAAAAATACTGGTTCCTACATCTCTCACAATGCAACTCAACCGTGTCTTTCATTACATCATAAATTCCCCTACCTCCTTATTCCCCTGCAGAGTCACAGAATACATTTGACAGCAGACTGGCTAGCAATGAACTATATTCTAATTTGTGTAGTGGCCCCTCAATAACATACTTAAACAGAGGACAACATGTTTTCAGCTAATGGCTCAAAACAGGGATACAAATAATCAAATGTACGTGTAAAATACATCACATAATCACAGATTAAAATATGAATACAGTGACTTCATGCTGACAAATAAAAAGGAAATTGTTTGTTTGTATTAGGTTACTGCAATGACACTGTAATGCAGCTTTAACTCACCTTGTTGAGTCTTACTTCTTGCACTGTGCTACATTAAACCGTTTGACTTTGGGTGTGGGCAGTAATAGTGTATTTGAAGAGCAACGCACTGGACTGTAATGGAACATTTAACTACAGTGTTTCCATTAAACACCTCATGCCTACAGAAGGTCAGAGACAGAAAGAAAGGTTGGAAACACTTTTACAAATCAATGAAACCTCACTTAACACAAAAGGATGCTGTTTTATGATCATTTTATACATTTTGGTTTTTGGGGATGCACAATGGAACATCAGGCTCAGATATTTTCGTGACTAACAGCAGTGACTCATGCACAGGAAGTCTAATTACTTTCATATGAAAGTTTTACGTCACCACAGGCACTCCAGACTTTGGGTTACACTGTTTAAAATGGGTCTGTTTCCTCACTGACTCAGAAATTCCTCATTTGATCCTCTAGTACTCTCTGAAAACCAAGGGACATCTCTAAAAGCTTTAATACATTTAAACTAGCAGCCGTCATAAATATGTTAAGCTTATTATGGACAGCTCTCGTGGATATGCAGAAAACCTAAGATGATTATGTTAAGTTAATAAAAACAGGGACTCCTCACATCACTGTGTTACTGGGCAGAAGAGATAGAAAACAGATCTAATATTTCCTCTAAAGAAGAAACATTTGATGGACCATTAAGCCTGATGTCAGAACACATCTTCTAAAAAGCATATCACAGGCTGAGGATGCTCTTCAACTCCCCATCACTTCTAACACTTTAATTATAACCAATATTATCACCTGAATCTAAAAACACTTTGTGTTGTTCTTGTATCAGGGGATACAATATCACAAGGCCTAATCACAAGTTACTTGTGACGTCAAATACAATAGTTTCCTTTATGCTTTTTATGTGAAACCTCCTGTTTTCCTGTTCATTGAGAGCACGGTAAAAAACATAATAAATAAAATATCTAAAAATCCATGGTGCGGAAAACAGTAACAATCCCTGAGGCAAACTCATTAACAGAAATACTCATTACTGCTCTCTGACACACATTCGCTCTCTGAGTCAATCCTTCACCAAACAAAACAGGACACACATCCCTCCCTCTCCTCGTCTCTCTGGGCCTGCAACCACAATGTTTTTCTACTTTATCTCTCCATCTGTGTGTGTGTTTGCTAGCCTCAGCAGGAACCTGAATAGAGTGAAGCTTAATACCCCAAACTCACCCCCTTTGCTTGCCTGTTTTACCACACTCAAACATATTTTGCATACAAATAAAGAGCACAGGCCCTTACAACCAAACTCCTACTGGGACTCCAATTGGATGAGTGAGTGACCACTGAAGGATAAGGCATGACGTAGTCCATTTAAAACTCATCCCTGACTGTTTGCCTTCGTTGCCCTGCAGCATTGAGCTGCATATGCTGCAGCCACAGAGAGCTCTGATGGTGTGTGTGCTGCTGCTGCTTGTGAATGGCAGACAGGCCGGTGCAGTGTGGAGAGGAGAGGCAGACACAAGCAGCTGTGCGTAAGTAATGCATCCTCTAGAATCTGGGTCACACTCGCATTTATTGTCAGTCAGTTTTATGATTTGAATTATATACCTGTAATTCAAGCTTTTTAGTTACAATGCTTCACTATTAGAATTAGATACACCAACAGCAAGTGTGTATGATGAAAGTGGTTCAGTTTTTATAAAAAATGAACAAATTCTTTATAAAATTATGCTTGGCAAGAGGCACATTGGCTATAATAAAATACCATATAATAATACAAAATAAAAAGATGACAAAGATGAAAAGGCCTGTTAAATATATACAACAATCACACAATTATAAAAATAAAATGAAAAGGAAATGCATAAAACAATTGCATTAGTCCCAATATTTAGCCTTAAAAAGGTGTATGCCTAAGGTTTTACACACATATTCATTCACAATCAGAAACGTTTTTGTCCCCAATCCTAATCTGTTTTTAAAATATGTTATCCTCTTTTTTTGTGTTGCTTTGCCTGTGCCACCGTGCACCGTAACGACGTAGCGTTACGTTAATCCCGCACCGGCGGCGTGTCCACGCATTAACCGCGCGCGGTGTCATTCTTGAACACGCAGTCAGGTGTCGCGCTTCTATCACGCTACCGGCGACGCCCGCCCCGGCGTTTCTTTTTCTCCCCATGTTCACGTCGACACGGGCTTCACACAGTTTTATTTATTTATCTTTTTTTCCCTCATGTGTGTATGACATGTGAACGGATGACTTCAAGCGCGTGTGTGTGGGCGTGGAGGGAAATGTCAACGTGAGAGGAGGAAAAGCCTGGAGCTGAATCCAGTGTGTAGCTAGAGGATAATATATGTGGAGGAAATACAACTTCAGCGCTGCAAAACGCGTGTGATATATCAGAGGAACTAAGTTGTGAACCGTCGCTGTGTGCAGTTAGCTGGGCTCGGGATATTTTAAGAGCTGGAGGTCATTTCCTTTAGCTTTCCAAGACGAAGACGCTCAGCCTCCCTTCCTGGATGTGAAGCAAAGTAGACAGCGACGTTTAAACATCTTGAGACCACTGGACCAACATTTTTGGTAAGTTTGCTTTGTCTGTATGCATACAACAACTTATTGTGGACTCTGACAGGCGTTTAGCTGCGGTGACATGTATCCCACATCCGGGTTTCACCTGCTAACGAAGCACTGCCACCGGGTGGGCTTCACCATGCCTCGATGTGAGTTTTGGGCTACCAACAGTAACTGCCATGCCTCATATCGACCCAGACAGAGATGTGCATTTTGTCTGCACCGTGTGACACCTCTGGTCTCTGCAGGCCAGCTAAAGATAACGCGTGATGACATATTCGACTACTGATATGTTATCTCAGTAGTTTCATTACAGAGTTCCTCCCGGCGTGCTGCCCGGTGTGAGGAGGCCCCTGGTTAGATATGGACAAAACTAGAGCACCACGATGCAAATGCTACATGGCAGTGCTTCACACAGAATTATCGATACTATAACAGTCTGAGAGTGCAAGCACATCCGACCTCTGTGGATGGAGGATGCTGCAGCAGCCCCCCATGCAAGCATGCATGTCGCCGTGGGGTGTGGTTGGCACACCGGACAGGCAGACAGGCTCTCAGCAGCACCCTTCAGCATCACTCTACCCTATAATCTCCCATTTGACAGCTCATTAGATGCTGTCCACATCGCATTAACCCATCCCCAACATTCCCATTATATCCTTTTAGCACATTAGTCCACTGCCATGCATGTTCTGTGCCCATCTCTGCTGTGTTTACCAGCGGGGTCTGACTGTCATAACAGCTCTGCTGCTCCAGAGGCTCGTAAATCTGCCCCAGTGGACAGCCGACATGTGTTGCACACTCACTTCTGTTTGATCAGCCTGCTCTGCCCATGCTGTAAAAACTATGGTGCATGCTGTTTTCATTTGATGTGTTGTAATAACTGATCCCCATGCAAGCACTGGAACAAAACTCTAATTATTATTATTATGATCCCGGTCTACTTAATCTTATCTATTATGCCAGGCTGCTCTAGGTGTAATATTATGGATGCTGACATTCCCCGGGAACCCTGTTTGCATCATAGTTTCCCCCTCTTTTCCCCTCACCCCTGACTTTAGCCACCCTCCTCTACTTAACTTAATTCATCCTACTTATTCTTTCTTCATTCATTATCCTACCTCTCCCTCATTCCCCTGCTTTCCAGAGTGTTAAGTAACCGTCTGCTCACAGGATAATCCCTGTGGACCATACCCACATGTGCATACCCATCTCATTGCTTCACTAAACCCTTCCTTGAAGACATAGGGTAGTTCATCCTATATTCTTAATGCAAAGAGTGGGAGATATGTCTGTACTTTGCATTCCTGTTGAGGGGGTAAATATAGTAACGAGCCAGTACTGATTAATGTGCTGTGCAGTCAGAGAGAGAGAGAGAGAGAGAGAGAGAGATATGCGATATATCGAGAGAGAGCTAGTAGTCTATAGAGATAGAGATAGCTGATCTCAGATAGAAGAGCTAAGAGAGATAGAGAATAGCGAATATATCTAGAGAACGCTAGCTCGCTAGTCGCTCTCTCTCTATCTCTCTCTCTCAGTCGTGCTCTCTTCTCTCTCTTCGCTCTACTCTCTCTCTCTCTCTCTCTCTAGCTCTC
>NW_022987556.1:0-29654 GCF_902827165.1 Trematomus bernacchii
GTGTGTGTGTTTGCCTGTCTCCTGTTGTAAGTATATAGATGTTAAAAACAAGGCCACACGCGTGTTCAAAGAGAGGACAGGTGCAGCTGTTGATAGGATCTCAGTAGAAAGTTAAACGGGATGCAGGGTTTTGTTCGGGAGTCATCAGGTGATTCAGCAGCGTGGTATGTGTGTCAGGGGGAACACACACACACACACACACACGCACACACAAACATCCCATAGACTCATGTTACAAACTTGTACACACACACATATGTGCAAGCTTATACTGTACCTGCATGTTTAAAAGTGATAGTCCATACAATTGGTTATGAATATAGGACAATGACCCCTCAAAGGCCCATGATAGAAGGTGATTGACAGATTGATCCAATCACCTGCCAAGTATTTTTGAAAGTGCCTGCCCTTTTCCAAATGGCTTCCAATGGAGCTTTCCTAGATGGTTTGGTGAAACCATCTGAGTCAAGTTAGTAATGCTCCATCACATGTTCTACATCTATTACAGGGTGAATCTTAAACTGAAGCTTGACTTTAAAGCAACCCAACGGAAGTTTCATGTAAGTTTAGTTCTTTCACTCGTAGCTCGGGCTGCGGGGGTGCTAGAGACGGGAGCGCGTTGATACGACCTTCCTAGCCGGAGATATGGCCGCATTTTACAATAAACTTCCGTTGGGTCGCTTAAAAAAACATATCGCAAATCGAATCGCAATCGCAATATCTGTCAGAAAAATCGCAATTAGATTATTTCCCCAAATCGTGCAGCCCTTAACACACACACGCACACACACACACACACACACACACACACACACACACACACACACACACACACACACACACACACACACATCCCATAGACTCATGTTACAAACTTGTACACACACTGTTATATGTTTCTAGTTTCTTTATTGATGGAGATCAGTTTGAATTCAGTCGGTTACCAATGGACTTCAACAGGAAAAACAATGATTAGTTACAATATTATTAATTCTTCTTCTTCTCACTTTTATCTTACACCTGTAGTAACTAGCCGTTTTGGATATTGGAAATTGTTTGAAAAGGAAATAAGGAAAAATGTGAAATATGAAATGCCAGGTCAGAAAAAAAGTCCTGCCTATTGTGACTATTATTGTAAAATGCGTCAAGTTGATCCTACTTAAGTGGCCGACTTGCATCTGTCATTCTTCACCAGCCAGTCAAGTTGGAGTTTACGTCCTTGTCTGTTTGTCCAATTAGAAATGTGTATCAAATTGTCAAAGTTAATTTAAGTTATGGACAAAAACATGTTTCATGAGTATTGACCTTTTTTCCCACCAAATTATAATTAATTCATCCTTGAGATTCCTCAAGGCATTCCTGAGATATAGCGTATAGCAATAAGACATAAAGATGGATGGACAACTTGAAAACAAAAGGCAGGGATCAAAATCTATAAACTGATTTCTTTGATAAAGGTAGGGGTATATATAAATATAAATACAGGTCTAAAGTTGTGTTTACCCTACAGTTCAAGTTTAGGTAAAGTTCATTTGTAGGCCTTTTTACTGTACTTAATTTCATGAATTTGTTTATACAAAAAGATGGCTAGTTAGTACTATGTCCTTTCTTAGCTTGCACAGTATGTTTGAAAATGTTGGAGGAAAGTGCAAACCTCACCTTTAAAGCAAATAATGAGGGAGTGTTAAAAGGTTTTGGGTGAGTATCATTGTAGCACACACACACACACACGTACACACATGCACACACACACACACACACACACACACACACACACACACACACACACACACACACACACACACACACACACACACACACACACACACACACCCTTATCATCATCGACGGTCAGTTTCATTCTGACCTGCTGAGTCAACCCTCACTCATTAAACTGGTATTGAGTTTTTTGGCCAATCAGAAACCAGGAGGTAGATGGCACCGGCTGATAAAGTATGGCCACTGTTCACTGTTCACCATTAACACACACACACACACACACACACACACACACACACACACACACACACACACACACACACACACACACACACACACACACACACACACACACACACACACACATCTAGGATTCCCATCACTTGTTTTGTTTGGTTGCTATACTGAATCCAGCAGGTTGGAACTTGAACACCTCTTGTTTTTTGATCGCTGGCGCCCCCTATTGATTATCCACATTATTTATTACGTGTCATGGACAAAATAACAGGAACACTACATGTACATGAAAGAGAGGTCCTTTAACTTTGAAGTGGTGTTGCTATGCAGCTGCAGCACTGAGTCACACACTGGCTGAGGTACTCGTCAGTTATAAAAGATTACAATTAGTACTTGACTGATTTGTGAGTTCATGAAATGGCAAATTAAAGAGGCAAATGTCCACTTATAAGAGCACCTGCTTTGTTATTTTTGCTCTCAAATATAAGTACTGTTCCTCTACTGTACTGGAGAAAAGTAAGTGTGAAGAGCTGAAGCAGCGAGCTAACAATGGTAACTAAATGTCAAAATCTGTCAGTGGCTTTTTTAGGAGTGGAAAAGCTGTGTCTATCTTCAGGAGGATTAGTCATCGGGGTGGCAAGACGAGTCATACAAGAGGAACATTCTTTAAATTAGGACAGAATAAGCCGCATACATCCTGCATTTGGACAACACCAAGTAGCTGTAAATCAAAGCTAACATCTGATATGAAAAAATGAACTTCACATATTCTGAATTTATGACAGGGTTACTATTTGGAAACGACTTCTATTCGACTGCAGCACACATGAGGCCTGATGTTGAGAAGTGGAGCATGTTAACAGTGACAATCAAATGCCTTCAATTCCCACATATGAACTTTTCCATGCAGACATACCTTTTGTATCCAACCAAAACTGCGTAACATGATTTTTTAAATTGAACATTTTAAATTGTTTTGGTCTTTTTTGTATTTATTATGTTGTTGACTCACTTATTTTACCTCCTTGGGTTTATTGCACACAGGCTGCATGTGCGCTTATATGTTATAACATCTAACTTCAATTGAATGTCTTAATTTTTGGGTACTTTAAGCTGCATGCTGTGTAAGAAAGTGCTATGCAAATTAAGCTTAATTATAATTTGTCCACTAATGTCTCACATGTTTAACCTTCTGTTACATGTGTGTTAATCCATTATTCAATATGTGGTACTTTAAATTCAGACCTATCGGCGGTCTCATCCCAGGTCAGCAGATCTTACTGTCTTGAGATGTTGAGAAAAGTTTTATTTTGCACCTGCTCAAAGAAGTCTCTTAAAAATGTCTGAGAATTTAATCTAGCAATGTAAACGTGTATCTCACATTTCTCTTTCACTAACCAGTCTGGGTTTGAAGCCTCTCCTCCAGAATAACTGCGGCATCACTCATACAAAAATGTAATCGCTGTGAAAGAGCCGATAATCAGGAATGGGAGCGCTGGTGTACCGAGGAATTCCAGGGGAGTGTGATCACAGCCAGGCTGGCGTTGAAAGCCCATATCTGTGGTTTACTGGGTTACCAATGTCCCAGAAGGCCCTGTGGAGGGTTGGCGGTGGATGCGGTATTTTAGAGAACAAGTGAGACTCAACATGTTTCAGACAGAATTCAATCCAAGTCCCTTTATATTGACACATGGCAGGTGATAACAGCATCATCAAATACAAGCCAAACACATGCAAATATATCAGCCAATAACTAGGAAAGACATGGATGAAGTTCTATATTCAAACACTTCAGTACAAACCAGTGATTGGACCTTAAAGGTAGGGTAGGTAAGAAGAATGGAGAAACCAGCTCGAGTGCGCTAGAATTTGAAAGTAGTACACAGCTGAAAAAAATCTGCCCCTTCCTTCAGACTTCCTTATAGAGCCCCTCCTCCAACACACACGAACGCGCACATGACCAATGAGGGCACGAGATAAGTTTGTGCACAGATGGAAGGCTGACAGGCAGGTAGGCCATCCAGTTATTTTAGCCAGGCCGGCTCAGATGATTGGTCGTGCTTTTTACAGCGCCACGGCTTCCACAGATGACATTTTTTTATGTATTTATTGTCAAAGCATTTAATGTATTCATTGCTATCGGGATGTTAAGAGCATTCCATGGAATATAACAACAAGTGTTTCTGAAGTGAATTACCTACCCTACCTTTAAACTGAGATGAGTCCAAGATTGTATTATTATATGAAGAAAGCATGAAGGGTAACGTTAGGTATCACCAACATTATCCTGAAAGGGGCTACAAAATGTAAAGTTGAATCTCTAAAAAATATTTCATTGTGCGCCAAAAGACCATAGGGGGAAATCGTTTGAAAATGAAATTGTGTGTTAAAACCACAAATATATTCATAGATAAATATCAAAATATATGTATATAATGGATGAATAATTGGGATACTGCTCAGGATAAGTACAAAAGTTGACCTGTTGGAGATCATACAGGAAACGTCAGTTGCACACATCCTCTGGGGATCATGAATATCTTGACAACATTGAGTAATGAGTACTAAAACCTGGAAAAGACTATGCATTTTAGTACTTTCCGGTTGCATGTCTTTTGAACGTTTTTGTTAGAAGCCTGAAATAAATTCTGTGTTTAACACAAGCATATACTGCATTTTCGTGTCTTTTATTATGACATGAAATATGCCAGTAAATACCCCACTAGTGAATGTCTAAAGCTTCTATGTTTCATACAAACGGTGGTTGCTAACAAGTGACAAAATAAACTAAGCAGTACTTTGTTGTTTCAGGAATTGTATCAAGGACCTTTCTGTTCCCAAGCTAACGGACTAAGCTACTGTTGCCCCACCAATACCTCAAGCATGCCTGCAAACCATACATCATCTCACGATCCTGACGTCACCCTATGCGGCTTTGTGCAAACCCTCATATATCTTCCTGCTGCCTGCATTTCAACACAGCCTCTTTTGAACCTGCACAAAGCAGACTGCATCAGATACTGAGAGGAGGTGAGGAGATACAGCCTCACTCGTCCCCGTGGCGATGCCTCCTTCACCTTTCATGCACTGCCAAGAAGACGTTTTCTCACACTGATACTCTGATGGCTGGAGAACAGAGAGGGACGCCATCAACCAGCATTGCTCTACCCCAAGAGATAGATACCCAAAAGTTGTTTTTCAAATGTACCGCTTCATCATTCAAAGGTTTTATTGTCATGCCACTGTACATTTTACATTCATATTCTATTTAATATTGAGTAATCCTTTCTTGCCCAATAATATCTTGCATTATATTTGTCACTGGAAATGTGTATTTCCACATGTATCTATCCATCCATCCATCTATCCATCTATCCATCCATCCATCTATCTATCTATCTATCTATCTATCTATCTATCGTAGCTAGCGAGCGGAGCCAGCCAGCCAGCCAGCCCAGCCAGCAGCCATGCCCAGGCCAGCCCGCGCGCCGCGCGCGCGCCAGGCCAGCCATCCAGCCAGCCAGGCCAGCTAAGCGAGCTAGCTAGCGAGGCGAGCGAGCGAGCGAGCAGAGCGAGCGCGCGCGCGCGCGCGCGCGCGCGCGCGGCGCGCTCGAGGCGAGCGAGCGAGCGAGCAGCCAGCCAGAGGCGAGTATGATCGAGCGAGGGCGCTTAGCGAGCTAGCGATCGATCGAGCTATCTATCTAGGATCTCTGCTCTCTCTCTCTCTCTCTCTCCATCCATCCATCCATCCATCTATCTATCTATCTATCTATCTATCTATCTATCTATCTATCTATCTCTCTCTCTATCTATCCATCCATCCATCCATCCATCCATCCATCCATCCATCCATCCATCCATCCATCCATCCATCATCCATCCATCCATCCATTCATCCATCCATCCATCCATCCATCTATCTATCTATCTATCTATATATCTATCTATCTATCTATCATCATATGCACAAAGCTACAGTGTAGAAAGGGCAATGAAATTCTTCTGACCTGAGCTCCTCCAACAATGCAACATATATACTAAAATACAAAAATACAAAATAAAAAGTAGTGCAAAAAGTCTGTATACATGTAAATAGAATATGATATGTACAAGAACAGAATATGAAATTAAATAATGTTCATTAAGACTAAATTAAATACGGTTTATTGCGTTGATTGCAATTTATATAAATAAGTATATTGCCAGATGACAACAGGCATGTTTATCGGGGCACTTAGCAGAGCTCAGGTGTTTAGCACTCTTATGGCCTGTGAGTCTGGTGGTTTTTGAATCCCTTTGTGTGTCTGCAGGGTGATTTTTGTCCATGTGGGAGCGGTGTAATGAGAATCCGAGGTGACTAACCAGTGTCTGGGGATGAGTCACAGAGCGGCCCCCTGTTTGATGCCCTCTTCGGTCCCCAGAGGTGATGAGAGGCTCCAGTGTCGACACTATGGCGACACTACCGCAGGACATTCAAGTTTCAGGAAGATTACAGGTCCCTTTGTTTTGAATGTGAAGCAGCACAATTATTCAGAGGCTTGTGCTGATGATAGGGCCTCACTAAGGAGGGGGGGGGGGGGGGAGAGTCAATAATAAGTCTGGGCTTCACAAACAACGGTATGTTAAGAATACCAAAGTTCAAAAAGCACCAAGACAAGTTTTGGATTGAGAATGTGTCTGGAATCTAAATAAGTACTGGGATCTTTAACTTAAAGAGGCCTTATTATGCTTCTTGGGATTTGTTTCTTTCCTGTTATATAGGTTTGTGTGCTTGTAAATGGTGTGCAAAGGGTAAAATCCCCAAATTCCCTCCATTTATATTTTGTGTCTCTCCGTGACATGTCTCCATGCTTTAATGTTCAAAAAGCTCTTTATTTTTCTCATACTGCCTGTGCTGCAGCACCTCTTTTCACCCTCTGTCTGAAACCAGAGCCCAGTCTGCTCTGATTGGTTAGCTGGCCGGCTCTGTTACGATACGATACGATACGATACGATATACTTTATTGTCCCCGTAAGGAAATTTGTTCTGGACTCCGTCCTGCAGTGCATACATGTACATATACAAACATAGTGGACATTAAGAGACATACACATATCATCAGTCATACACCGTTTGAACAAACACAATACACAGACGCACATACTGACAATGGCGACCTATTGCACAACCCTCATGGCCAACATTTAAAAAGTACATTTCATTACATTTGACTACATATCATTTCATGTGAATGTTAAGAAGCTTAATCGACATAGGTAGGAATGAGTGCTTATAGCGGTTCAGCCTTCTCCTGGGAACCCTGCATCTTCTACCAGAAGGTAGGAGCTGGAATTCTGGGTGGAGTATGTGGGTGGGATCAGACACAATTTTTTTTGCCTGTCTGATAATCGACTGCTCGTATATGTTTTGGAGAGATGGGTGTTTTTTAACCCCCATAATCTTCATAGCAGTCTGTACCAGGCGAGCGATCTGTGACTTTGACTGCACTGTCAAGTTACCATGTGTTGTGATTGGTCAACCGCTTAGAGATGTCCCGCCCCTTAGCCTATCACGGAAAATGTGTTGGAGGGCTAGCCAATATATGATGTCACTATGTCACAGAAGAAGGAGTCCAATGGAGGTGTTTCAGGCAGGGGGGGACCTGACTTCCCTCTCCACAGTCCTTATAGTCCGAACCTACTAAAGCTAACAACCATCTCCCCATCTGTGATAATATTTGACTCTTTCTGTTTCTGTCTCCCCCCCTCTGTCTCTGCATGGCTGTGGTCTCTTTGTCTTCAGCATTAAGTTACATGTTATCTTGTTTTCTCTGCTGGCAGTGTGAAAGGGAATGAGTCAGACAGAGAAGCTGATCTCATTCCTTTTTCAAGCAGGAAATTATTTTATTTTTTACAGCAACAAATTGTCCTAGCTCGCCATCTAGTGGTAAGTACAGTACAATGTGAAGATTACAGATAATCATAGGGCTTCCCCAGATGTGTGTGATAATGATGAACAAAAAAACATATACCTTAAAACATTGAATGATCTTCGATGTCTTTTTTTTAAAACTCCAGTCTATTGCATCTAATGTTAAGGAGCATTGAGAAATGAAAGACACTACAGGTGAAAATATTTAACCAATGCTGTAGATATACGCTTTTAACTTTAACAATGTTTTTTTTTTAATTGCACCATTAACTGCAATCAATCAATCACATTTTATTTATATAGCCCAATATCACAAATTGTACATTTGTCTCAGTGGACTTTACTAACGGCACTATTTTATTTATTTTTATTTTTGTTTTAAGAATATTTGTAGCTTCGTAGTTGCATTCTTGGAGGAGCTTAAGACTCAAGATGTACATTGAATATGCAAATTGGCCAAACCTCTTCTGTAACTTTGTACATTGATGCTTTTATTGCTTATTATTAATTACTTTGACTATATGGCTGTTATTATTTTTGTCTTCTTTTATCTGTATTTGTACTTATTGTAAGCTGAGCTGTGTGCAGTTTTGTAATTTATGTATTTGTGTCTCTGTACAACACTTTGGTCTGGGGGTTTAAAAGTGCTTCACAAAAAAATATGTATTGTATTGTATTGTATTTATACAGCATGATACCATACTGCTGTCATTCCAGGTAAAAGTGTGCTAATTTTGGTTTGGAGTCAGTCCATCTCTTCTGATGCATAAGACCTTTCCCCATAAATAAAATGATAGCTATAAAAAACAAACACTACCTGTCTCCATCATGGATGTATAATAAGAACGTCTCCATGCCATCAGTGACGGAGCATCAGTCAAACTCGCTGAGGCTGGGAATCCACCACCCATGTGATGACGTCACGAGGCTCTGACAAGCTGGTGGTGCCGGAAGAAAAGATGGCGGATCATGAGGAGCAGCTATCCGACGAGGAGAAGGTAAGAAGCCGATTTAAATCACTAAAATAACCTCGATCTGGTGCGATGTTAGTGGTGGAAATTCCCACATGCATTCAGTGTCTTTGTATTGTATATTCAGGTGAATTCGCGCTTGATTAAATGTGTATAAAAACGGCAGGCCTCAGCAGAACCGTTGGTGCTGCTCTTATTATTTTTAGCTCAACTTCCGCTCATTTGCGAAAAACGGAGGCTCCTTGTACGGTCCTAACTCAAAAATAGGAATTACATAATATCAAAAAATCACCTTAGATTACACCCCGCAGCCCTTTTTTTAAATGCTGTGCACATGTCGTGTCTCTGGTTTCCTGTGTTGTGGAAGTTTTCACACACCTAACATCGATAGCTTGTTAGCTTAGCATACACTGCTATAGCATTCAGATTCAATTCAGATAGCTTTATTAGCCATAATGACAGTATTGCTAAAGCTGTGTACAATTACGACATGTATACATAAACATACATTTGAAATGTACTGTTCAATTCATTATCATTTTGAACACATACAAGAACAACAAGACTCACTAACACGCCCTTTTTTCTATCTGTCGTTACAGAAGAAAATATATAAATTGGGAGTGGTTTATTGTTTATTGTGTTATCAAATTTAAATCGCCGCGTGACAGATACAATAGGTATCCTATATGCTAGCTTGCTAACAACTGTACCTTCATATAAGTAGCGTTTTAGACAGTAAAGTGACGTGGGAACTAGCTCCAGATCAACGATAGGATGGAAACATGAACTAATATATAATCATTTGTAATCTGTATTCCTTTGTTTTTATGAATACACTGGGATGCCCCTATACAGCACAGCTATACATGTCTCACAACAATATTTATTTCTTAAAACAAAGTAATTAAGTTAGCCGGTTTTGTACCCCCTGCTAGTGTCTGGCACTTGTCTCATTTCCTTAAAAGAGCACACAGCCATTACCCTGAGACAGCACGAGTGTTTAACTGTCTGCAGAAATCCTACTTGCATTTAGTTTTAATGTCCTGCTAACAGGGTTGATTTGTAACTGTTTGCAACCTTTTATTGGACATATGCAACAGTGTTTGTGGAGCATTGTTTTGACTTTTTGTTAGGCACATTGCATGAGGCTAGCTGGTCAATGTGATAAATGCCACTTGAATCATTAGTTCATTGACAATCTGAATTGTTGTTTTTAAACATTTTTTAAGCTTATTCAAATGCTCTCATCGTCCCATGCACAATAGGCACAGCAAAGTTATTTTGAGTATCAGGCTCGATTAAAAAAAACAGCATACAATACTGTATGCATACAACTTATGTCATAAAGAGAAACGTAAAAAAGTACAGGAAGATATCATGGGGCAAGTAAGTTGCAGGAATAAGAACATATATACATTTAACATAGAAAACTGAAAGTAAAATTAAATATTTTACAGGTAATTTAATATTTTATACTTTAGTAAAATATAATAGTCTACTGTTAGTATTATACTTGTCTTTTATCACTGTTAATCTGACTTTGTAACCACATTTTAGACGTCTACATGAGCTTAACTAACAACATGTACTTGTAAATCAAATGACTAAACGATTAAATACATAAATAGCTCTGTATATAAATAAATACAGACTTTGTCACACCCTTTCCATCATTATTTATCATGTGTCTATCCTGACCTCGCTGCCAACATTCCAAACCAAGCTTGTGTTATATCACAGCAAACTATTATGAGCGTTCATCTCGATAAATACTTCTTCAATTGCCTCTTTGTGCGTTATGTAATACACCATTCAGTGTTAGAACAAGGCCTGGTTTTATGTTCTTCTGTCGTACGTCAGTCTGAGTCAGAAGTTTTTCAGAGTTCAGGCGGCTCATTGACCCGCGGGTGTGACATGATCATCAGCACTCGGGCATCAGCTGTTAGCTCAGCATTTTATTACAGGGCTTGGCACTGTGGTGTTTGTATGTGATTGTGGCCAGCTTGTTTTCTTTTAATGTACGAGCTTTCCAGGTATGTGCTCATGGCGTGAAGCTGTGGTTAAACTCTTAAAGTTTTGATGCTGTAAAGGTGATGGGCGTTCTTTTCATCTCTTGACCGCATTGGTTTCGAAACCTTTACTTTTTATACACAGTCTGATTTTATAGCCAATACGCTGAGTTAAGCTGGTTTATTTCCGTCTCTAGGTATGATTGGTGTGGGACCAAGTGGGTAACATTAAGTATCCTTGTACTGTATGTTGTGTTGTTAAAACATGCAAACACCAGAGTTTTGTACACCATTTTGTACTTTGATGGCTGTCTCTCCGGTGTATTAGCTCAGAGCATCAGCCATCTGCTCCAGGCCCTCAACTTTTTTTTTAAAGCAGCTCAGAGAAACTGCAAAGGAAGGAAATTTGAATTTTCCTCTGTCTAACACTGACAGTACAGTTTCCAAAATGCACTTGGCAATTTGGATAACTCTTTCAATGGCTCATTATAGTCATTATTTGTAGAATAAAAAGGAATACTGTCTTTTAATTCTTACACGACTTTGCGATATCACCTTCCTTCGTATCCATTGATTTTGAACTTTGGTTGTATGATAACCAGCCATTTGCACAACTCTTTGAAGAAAGCAGCACACACTTAAAATGGTGAAGGAATGAGTCGTCAACCTGGAAACAAGTTAGCATTTTAGCCCTTCCCTTGTCTCGTAAATACTACACTGAGAATGTCCACATTTTCTGTGTGTCTTAAATCGGGAAAATTGACTAAATGAGACTTCTATCTATCATCACGCCAAACATTAGCCGCCTTTAGCTTAGCGGTGTTGGCGTGAAGTCGTGTGACCGTAATGTTATAGCCTAACGCTAGCTTTTTATTTCTTGGGATTGCATCAAAGCTTCAACGTTTAAAATGTTGCTAGTATGTTGAGATGATCCTGCTGAACAAAACGTGCAAGTATTCTAAACGTGTGATAGCCACAGATCTTATTTCCTGCACTATTTTATAGCTGTTATCAAAGGAAAACTGTTTGGTGGCCTGCCGAAGACTGGTGGAGTGGATAAACCCATCAGCCTCAGCTCGTATCTCCTGGCACTCAGCTGTACTTTCCCATATTGAATGACAAATCTGCACTTGCTTTTGTGGAAACCCTCGCTTGCTATGATCTGACATTACTGTGATGGCTCGGCTGTTTGATCTGTTTGGGAAGAAGCAGCTCGGAGACTCTGTTTTGATTGGTCGCTTTAGAAAAGTTAACCCAGACGCTTCTTTTTTAAAGCAAATACAATGAATAGCTTTGAGTTATCTGTGAATAACTTCATACATGTGTCTCAGGGGATTAAGACATGTCTGTCCTGTTGTTGTTTCTGCTGTCAGTGTCGCTTTGCTATTCTGGGAAAAAAGCGTGAAAGCTTCCTGATGGGGAATTTCTAAAGAATCTCCTAAATTCGTAAATGATTAAACAGTGAGACGAGTGTCGTGTCTGCCCCAGTCTTTTGAGTCATTTAGGCACTGTCTGCTTCCTGATTACAGCAAAGAAACCACACAAGTTATTACAGGAAACTGACATTACTCAATGTTTGTTAGTTCCTTTGAATGGAGATCATTCAAGTGTTTAGGCAGCTACCAGAAACAGAAACTAAGCACTTTGAGACAATGATATGGTACAGCAAATTGATTGACAGTACCCAAAACCTTTTTTTAAGCAGGTGGCAGCGTCCTACGTTGTTTGCTGTAGTTTAAAATTGCTTCATGTTGTCTACATTTTGTTGTCTTTAAGCAAGAGGTAGATTTATTTGTTCAAAGCCTTGTCAAAGTTGCTTATAGAAAACGGTAGTGTCTGTGCCGTGGTTCCTGTTTTCAGAGAGGAGCAAACCCTTCTGTCAGCAAAAAGTGCTTTGATGTTCATCAATTATCTCTTGAAGAGGCGTATATAATACTGAGGGGAAGTAGGATGGAATATTTATAGTCTTCCCAAAGTTGAGTTATTTGGGGCTGCTTACCATATTATGTATTTCTCTGCTGAGGTGATCAGTGTTCAGATTGGTTACTTAGGTTCACAATAGAGATATTACCACGTCTCAGAGTCGCACCATTTGTTTGTAACTCCAGTTCGTCAGCAAGAGACGTTTATACAGTCAGAAGATGTCTGGTGGAATCTCAAAACGTTTTTTTTTTACCTTGTCTTCATATGTGTGCTAGATTATTGGCCAAGAATACTTAACATAATGAATTTAAGCACCTGTTTTCACGAGAACCAAACACTCTCGTGATCTCTTCTGGTGGTCAGAGATAAATAAGCTAAATATCTGACATTTTTCCCCCTTAGGCCAATCAAATCCCATTATAAGATATGAGACACATCACCCCTTTTAACTGACGATGTTTACTGTGAAACGCTAGAAATGTGTCACACGGTAAATGTTTGGTAATTTGTTTCTTCCTTGGTAGCTCGCACGTTCCTATGATCCTTGCGTGATCTCGCCATATCCAATTGCCTTTCAAGCAAACCTGGGAGAGTGACATTGTGAATTCAGGATGAGGAAGAACTCTGGTTTTATGATTACCAGCCATTTGCACAAGTCTTTGAAGTAAGCGGCACACACATTATCGCTGTACAACACCAACATACTGGCATTCTGCTGCAAGTAAATGTATTTAACAGTTAGAGAAACAGGTAAACTGACACAGTGAGCATAGTACCGGGGGCTTGATATCTACCAGGTGCACCAATGTAAATAATGCATGTGGTTACGGTAGCTACTAAACCCCATGTAGGGACTAGAGCAGATATATTTAGGCCATGCATCCCACTGGATCTGGACAAGGATGGCTGAAAAATAAAGATGATGATCATACATTTCATGCAAAATTGCGATACAAATCAGTCTAAATAATACAACAAAATTGCAGAAATAGCTATGAAATGTGTTGTTCTTGTAATGGGAGAAAGATTATATTATTTTCTAGACATACTTGCTTAAAGAGTTACAATAGAGAGACCACAGTACCTCATTTTATTCAGGTATTCTCCCAAGATTTACTCTTTATTGGCAAAAGGGCCATAAAAAAACTCTGAAAAAGTATTATCCTGTTTTAAAATGAAATAATAGTCAGATTAAATCCTCCCTTATTTAAGTGGAGAGCCATGGGAAAGTCCCTACAATCCAGTAGGCTATTTGCGCAGTTTCCACTGCAGGGCCTCGCACGGCTTAGTACGGTATAGTTAGGCCTTGGTAGGCCAGGCTCACTTTATGCTGAGTTTCCATTACAGTTTAGTAGCTGGGGCAGTAACTATAGTAACGCAGTGTAGGTGGAGCCGTGACGTCATCTGCGAACCACAAAACCAAAACATCAGCCGTTAGCTGTTAGCACTCAGAGCTCACAGCTCCTCAAATCTGTTCAGAAACTAGACAAAAGTTAATCAAGTACAAACCACAGACTGTCTGTGTCATGGTGAATACAGTCGCTGGTTTATTTATGTCTGTAGGCCGTTGTTGTGAGTGTGGACGGTCGGAGCATATACTGTGTTAGCTTAGCCGATCTCCATTCAGAAAACACGCATTTTTAAAAGGTTTTCCGCTTGCCGTCTGTCTGCAGACTTGTCAAAGCATTAATTCATGGTTTTTACTAACCGGTATCAGTATGTTGTTACTTCGGCATCATTTTGAAACGTGTATTACAATTAAATCACGGTAAACTATGTTCATTTTGTTGTAGTCGTAGCCCCCTTGCCAGCGATTCTCTCACCAGTTTAGCATATTCAGCCCGGTTGTTGCCCCAGAAAGAACCTGGATTTTGGAGGGCCAGAAAAATTGTGAAGTACCCGTTAGCCGGAACAACCCCTAGTGGAAACGCAACCAAAAACGGGCCGGGTTTGGCACGGCACGCTTAAACCGTGCTACGCGCTGCAGTGGAAATGCGCCATATATGTCCCTGAACCTGGCTTGTGAGCAGCTGGTCTTAGACCAGAGGAGAGCTGTCTGAGTTTGCCTGCAGCGGTGCAAAGGAGATGGAGATGAGCATTGAATCGTGCATGCTTTCTTTCTAAACACTCAAGTAGAGTGCAGCAGAACCTTGAGGGACCCACACTGATGTTTAAAGGGTTAGATTACAACCTGGTTGACATGGAAATGTCCCTATAAAATGATAAATGCTGATGTGTAAAGACCACAGGCTTTGCACGCTTGTTTCTACATACTTGAGGTGGTAATGCAAGCCGGATATATTCCATATACTGCGCAGTTCAATGCTTAAAGTGACACTACTTCCACAGGCACAGTCAGTGTAAGGATACGTTATAAGTGTGCATGATGGAGGTGACGCGTGAACATCCAGTGGAAACAAGGCCGCTTTATTCAGTGCAGTATTTATGCAGCACAGTGAGAGAAAAGTAGCAGCTTCACAATCAGAATCAGGTTTATTGACGAGTAAATACAATGAACTTGCTTGGTGTGTAACGATGCATACATAAACACAATAAGAGGGTTTAAAAGTTGTAAATTGAGCAGCAAATATACGCCTTAAATAAACAAATGTATAGAAAATATATATATATATATATATATATATATATATATATATATATATATATATATATATATATATATATATATATATATAAATAAAACATAAAACATAAAACAAAAAGAGAAAGGACAAAAATATGAATGAGCTTTTTTTTATTCAACAGCTCTGAAGTTATTGTATTTTTGCGTCATTGCCGTTTGTCAACTGAGACTTTTGAAGACATCTTCTTTTGTTGCTTATATCTGTAATATTTTGACTTTTTCTAACTGTTTTAAGGATTTGAGAATGTCTTACTTAGACGACTGGTATCAGAGAAGACGCAGTGATAGACCGCAATGCAAGACGCATACAAAAAAGAAGATTAAATTCAGTGCATTTTTCTTATTTTCTCGCATGCCAGCTCCCTAACAGAGCGTCCACACAGCAGCGTTAAAAAAATCTTGGAGGGGGGCGTATCTGAAGCTTGGGGATTTTTTGCGACCAACAACCAATCACATGAATCTCCCGCCCCCGACATACAAAGCAAAAAAGCCCGAAGTAAACTGGATATAAACTCCCCAAACAGGCGAAAACCTACCACTGTCTCTGCCACCTCCCTCCATGCCTGGCTCCTCCGGTTTATATCCCGGTAGGTAAATAGGGACTGGTCATAAAGCACCGGGTGATTCCCTACCGCTAATTTCTCCTCCATTTTTTGGAATATGAGGAAATGACCTGCGGTATGTCTCTCCCAGCATACACGCCGTTTGATTGGCTAGCGCTTGAACTGTCAGATTTGCATAAACGGGATTTGATTGGCTGACGCTTCCATCTCAGCTTCAAAAGTTGAACATTGTTTAACTTTGAATCCTGAAAATCCTGAAAATCTCCGCTCTGCTTCCCACAATGCAGTTCGGCGAAAAGTGAGGCAAAGTGACGTCACCCCATTCAAAGTGAATGGGCAGAAGCGTTAGAAGATTTTTTTTTTAATGCTGCCGTGTGGACGCTCCGTAAGAGTGAGGAAAAAACATCTCAATGGCCGGCTGTGAGCCTAGGAAGAATTTATTTGATATGCAGTGACGTTTTCTATGAGCAAAGAACTTCCTTCTGGAGGAAACGTTTGATTTGAGACATGCACAAAAACCTATATTACATATACATGGGATGTTCGTTTTGAGGGAACAACAAGCGAGTTTCAAGTCCCTGTACCATTACTGCTTGACTGAGAATAACTGAACGTTGGCTCCCTGGAAGGAAGGATATCAATCTGAAAAGCTCATTTGAGATGCCATTTCTGATCTACAGTACTCTGGATGTGAAGCTAATGGGCTGAAACTTGCTATGATATGTGAACTCCCGCTAACGGAGTAGAGCAGGTCCATGTTTCACCCTGAGCAGAATGATGCACTGTGGTGGTGTAAAAAGGGTGCTGCAGAAAGTCATTACATCTGACAGTATTTATGCCCCTATTTTTTTCAATTTAATCTCAAACCAACCAGCTGCCACCTCCTCATTTCGGCTCGCAGAGGAACATTTCTAGTTCGCCTCCGGCGGCCGACAGTCCTCCTCCTCTCTGTGGACTTATTATTCATAAATTATCACCCCCCCACCAATATTCACCAACATCAGACAGGTTTTCCTCTAAACTCCACTCCAGCATTTCAATGCGCCAGGACGCTTATTTTTCTCTATCTCAAATATATTGAAACGCTTGCATGCCAGCAAAGGGGATCAAACTCGGGGAGATGAACGCCCGCGGGCCAAAATACTGCTGCAGTTTACTCCTGCTGTGTGTTTATCGTTATTTTGATGGTTCTGGATTGGCGCGATAAGGCGATTTTTGATGTCAGGATTAGTTGAAGTGTGGTTTCGGTAACAGCGGGTGTCGTTTGGGATTAGGAAAGGGTGCTGGGTGCAAGAGAATGAGGGGTTGCTGGGTAATATGAGGATGAATATACAGTGTGCAAGTTGACTGAAAAGAGACCAGCTGGTGTCTAGGCCAAGAGAGCACAAAGACGCAAGGATCTCACACTACGGGGGGTGTGTGTGTGTGTGTGTGTGTGTGTGTTAGCTACAGTGTTATTATTATTCCAGATCCTAGGTTAGCTCTGGATGGCTCCCCTAAGAATCCTTAAAAAGAAAAGGGAATTGATTGTGGGAGACAAGACCAGGATGATGACTGTAAATGTGATTGAGTCATATTTTGATAACACAGAAACTCACACAGTAGCATTTCTCGGCTCCTCAACTGAACACATTTGGGAGGTTTTTTTTTACGGGTGTTTATGCAAAGACATCCCAACGGTAAAGTGCAATTTTCCGAAGCTGCACCCTCCATTAAATGTGGTTTATTATTTCTCTCCAGGGACGGATCTTCTGTGAAAATTGCACCCAGATGCAAAAAAACTCATCAGCAGATTGAAAAGTCCCGGAGATTAATAGAAGACTTTAACTACTGGCACTAAAACAACATAATTGCTTTCCGTGTTATTTCTATGTACATTTCATGTCCAAAAACAACATGTGTGACATGGGGCCAAAGGAACTGCGAGTAAATCTTCTTGTAATGTTTTTTGAGACGTCTTTCTCACAATAATGAATTTAAAAACCAATTTCCAACTTGATGGCAGAACTGTTCAAGTTGTTTGTTTAACTTTTTCTAGGTTTTTTATGGTTCATTGACGTTAGCTCAGTCAGGCTGATTGGGGAAGTTAGTGTGATGTGGTTAAAGAACTTTTAGTAAGTTAAAAATAGAACTTCCCCACAGAGATTGATTGTTACTCTGACCTGTCGTGCTGTTTGTCAATCTGTTTGGTGCTTGTTGTCGCCCATTGTTGGATATGTCAGCCTTACATTCGTCTGCCTTATCTCGAATGTGACAGAACTAGAACTAGGCTAATAGAAAAGCTTTGAAACACTCGGCTAAGCTGTGACTTTAGTTCGTTAGTGGTTCGGTGCAGAAACAGTAGGAACGAAAAATGGGTCCTACATGAAACTTCTCTCAACACGGTGTGCGGCAGCGTTTCCGCCAGGGGGGGCGTCTTGCCGTCATTTGACGCTCTTATTCAGCTCGGAACGCCCTAAACTCGAGCCGAGGGCGTCCAAAAAAATAAATAATTTGAGAGAAGATGTTTTTATCGCTTGAAATGATGAAAAGGAAAAAGGACATCCCTCTGTTGGAGGGGCAAAGGAGTCTGGTGGGATTATTTTCGTCGCCAGCAAAGCGCGTTCTTGTGACGGAAAAAACGCCGTATCTTCCAAGGACCATGCCAGGAGGGGTGTCCCTGTCGGCAGGGAGACGTTAAGAGATAGGATAAGGGACGGTGCAATTCAAAATTGTGTGCATATCATAGACTGTATATATAGGTGCATATGTAAAGAGATAGTATCTATAAGGGACGGCTCAATTCAAAATTCAAGTCACGTGACACAACGTGACGTCAATCCCCCCCCCCCCCCAGCTCTCGGGGTGGACGCCCTCTCAGCCCTGGTCTGGCGGAAACACTGGTGTGCGGACTATCTTCAGTAGTAATTTCTACTAGTTTGGCAACTCGAGCCAAAACAATCTTGATTGATTAATAACAGTTCAATTTGTACTGTATAACTTTCCCTTTAAATCTGCTGTACTTTTGGGGTTTCTCAGATACTGACCAACAACATTGACATTCATGTTTTTGTCTCAGGAAAAGCTCCATGTAGATTTATTTTTGAAGTATCCAGCATCACTGCAAATCATTCTAGAGTTTGCATGTAAATAACTTGCAAGAAAAAGTAGAAACTGAATATATTTGTTATTCAATGTTTGTTTCTTCCATTGCCATATTAGGATGTCAACTGTTGTCTCAGTGCTTCAGTAGAACTGGTTTGAAGTACTTAGAGGAAGTATTTCCCTGTTCTTCACTAGCTTTTAACAGTCAATGTGATACTCATAACCGGCTAATGGAGTATCCGTCTCCTCCTCCTTCTGTCAGTGATTCACTTTAAACCACACTGCACTCCCTTGGCTTTATCTGCTCTTCATGCAGCCTGGATCAGTTCGCTGTCAAATCTCAAATCGTCCACTTTCTCTTCTAGTCTCTCCCTATAGCTGTAGGCGCTATACCGTTTATTCTGCAAGCTAACAACGTCGTTCAGTAGTTAAGCCAATGGAAGAAGTCTTAAATCAATGCCTGGACATCTCTAGTTTTATCATAGTCCAATATTAACTCTTAGCAAGTATAGACAGGTTGATAGAGTTGAAGAGGATCGTTTTTTGCATTGAAAATGGCAACCGGTCTATTGTTCATTCAATTGTAATCTTTAGCTTAAGTGGTTTTTGAGTTGAAACCTCAGTCGTCAGCGCCAGTTACAGGAAGCAGCCGAATAAAAACAAGTAGAGAAGTTCTAACGTTACATGGACTGATGTTAGCTGATAACTCACTTTGGTTCAAATAAAAGAATCCGTAAACAAAGTCTCTGTTAGATGCTGTCTGCATATGGAAAGTGTGTTTACACTGCTGTCCGGTGTAATGAGGGAGACGCAATGCAAAGGAGACTTCCCTCAGGGAGTCACAAACACCATTTTCCACCAGCTGTTGAACAAAGTGAGAGTATGTGTCACACACACACACACACACACACACACACAAACATTGTTTTTTTGTTGAATTTTAGATAGCTCAGCATAATTTGGTCATGATGATTTTATGACTGAGGGATTACACAGATAAACTTTGATCTCAACATTACACACACACACACACACATGTTCCTCCCCGAGTGGCTTCTCTTCTCTCGGCATCGCTCATTAGCAGAAATCGCTCTGCACGAGTGCCAGAGCACTTGTATACACACACTGCTAATAAGGGCCTGAGGGACAAACAAACACACACACACACACACACACACACACACACAGACACAGACACACACCAACATTGTTTTTTTGTGAAATGTTAGATAACCCAACATCATTTGGTCATGATGATCTTATGACTGAGGGACTATACAGATACACTTTGATCTCAACATTTCACACAGACACACACATACCCGCACACACACACACACACACGTTCCTCCCAGAGTGGCTTCCCTTCTCTCAGCATCGCTCATTAGCAGGAATCAATCTGCAGCTCTGCACGAGTGCCAGAGCACTTGTATACACACACTGCTAATAAGGGCCTGGGGGACAAACGCACACACGCACACACACACACACACACACACACACACACACACACCTTCCCTGATGCACCGGTGTACCCTCTCAGAGATAGAGAGGGGATATAGAGGTGGTGCGAGAGAGAGAATGTGCACTAGAGTCCTCAGCACATTTTTATCTCCTTATATGGTCGTGAAGCATGCGGGGGGAGGGAGGGGCCGCTGCCGTCTCGCTGTCAGTTTGACATGTGACCTGGAAACAGGAAGTGTTGTGGCGCAGCAGCAGAAGAAGAGAAGTGAGGAAGAGGGGAAAATGACAGCGTTTAATGAGAGCGATAATACACCGCCTCACTCCACCCTCTAAACTAGTGACACAGTAACGCTACACCCTCTGTTGGCCGAGGTGCGCACTTATATTCAGAGTTTACTTGGTGAATGATACGAGTTAAATAGGTTTACTTGAGGTGAACTTCTGCAAACTTGAGTCAGAACTATTGCTGCACAATATGGAACAAATAACTAATCGCAATATTTTCACTGATATTATCTTTTTTGCATCTTAATTCTTATCTTATATCTTCTATTGTTCATAGTGTTTATATACACATATATACTGTCCATAGTGTATGTACTTTCACTTTTTTTTCTTTATATAATACTTTAAATAATAACACTGCACTTTACTGCTTCATTTGCACTTCTGGTTAGATGTTTTCTTTGTCTCAGTACTTATCTAATCCAGTCTAATCATTGAAAGATGTATTTCAAATGACCACAGTGTGTGTTTTTTAAGATGATCTGTACCAAACAAAGGTTTATTATCGAGTCTGTAGAATATATTTGTATGCCGGGACCTCCACAATACTTGATTCAGAATAATATTCACTTATTTTGCTAAATGACTTATTGTGCCACCTGTGTTTTAAAATTTGCACTAGCCCAAATTGCTATTGCTATTTTCATAAAATAGTTAAATTAATTGTGCAGCCCTACTTCAATGATTTAAAAACATCTGTTTCTCGCTGGGAGTGGTAGGAAATTGTAAATAAAAAGATCCTAATAAACAAACGGGTTTTAATGCAATATAATGTCTGAGATCTTGGACTGTGTCAAAAACATTGATTCATCGTTAGGGATGGGTATCGTTAAGGTTTTAACGGTACTACTACTTTTATCAATCCGGTCTTTTAACGGTACTTTTATCGGTTCTTTTGAAAAAAATAAGGTAAACTAACTAAACAAATTGGGAACAAAACTAACATTGCTTATTATTTAAATTAAATACATAATATTTCACATCAAAAGAAACAACAATGTTTTAACAAATGGTATTAAATAATCTGATGACAGAGCTGTAAACAGAATAGCTGAAACTTTAACAAAATGAATAACTCAGTTCCCTCTAATCATTAACCCATGTTTGTATAATTGAGTTAGCTCCGTGTGTTGCTGCTAGCATACATAACACCTGACGTGGAAACATTACTCGTGGATGGGGCTACAGAGCTACTAGAAAGACAGTCGGTGCATTCCTCCGTCTGGATGTGGTGCACTTTTGATAAATGTTTAGACAAATTGCTCGTGTTACCGCCCTTACATGCTAAACTGTTATTGCACTTTTGGTAACGATCGAGACGGGTAAAGTTTAACCACACCTCGGAGCGCGTTCTCTCCGCCGTCTCCTCCATGTGTGTGTGTTGCTGCATGTAGCATTTTGCAGTATTTTTGCGTATTAGAAACGGAGTTGGCGACACTAAAACTGCAATATAATGTTTGTGTAGCAATAATACACATGACATATATTTTTACATGTCTCCAGTACCGATAACGTTGGAGTTTAACGGTACCACGGTTTTTAATAATTCAGCCCCGGGGCCCGTTTAATACCGGGGCTCGGTACCCATCCCTATTCATCATGTTGATATTTTTTGACGATTAGTTTAGTGTTCGACTAAGGACTATCAGTCTTAACCTGTACCTCTTTTTGTTTTCTCTGCAGGTACGCATAGCAGCTAACTTCGTCATCCACGCCCCGCCAGGAGAGTTCAACGAAGTTTTCAATGGTGAGTACTCCGTTTATTCTTCTTTTTGAAGAGTGTGATGTTATTGACGTAGACCTGGGAAACCTTCATCCCTCCTCCTCTTCCCCCTCATTACCTCACATCTCTTCATCTTCTAAATACAGGCTAAAATGACCCATAATGTACACAGAAAACACTGGCTCTGTCTACAATGTATGACTTTGTAAAGACATACAAAGGCATAGAATATAAAATGCACATATATTCTTTACTTTAACAAAGCAGCATGCATGGATTTAATTCAAAACATCCAATGAATGGTGCAAAAGTGGCTTTAAGGAACATTTTCTATCATAAAATTGCCTGTTAATATACATTTATTGTAGTAAAACTAGCCATATTTCCCCAATGCTTGCTCCTAAATAGTTTTTTCCAGAAGCTGAAATGGATAATCTTCTCTGTTCACATGCGGTGCCCTCTGGGAACACCTAGAGCAAATAGAGACGATGGTGTTTGGGCCAAATAGTTTCTCGCCCTGCAGCTCTGTGTTGACACCCCTCCGTCACAGTGCCGCCCCTCCAGAGTGTGTGTTTGGCGTTGTTAAATCCTCGTCCGGCCGCGATAAATGTCGTCACCTCAGAGGTGCGCCAACGGGCTCTCTGTCTGCCTCTTATCACAGCCTGACACACACTTACACACTCTGAATTACAGTCCCCTCGTGCCACTTTGTCCTCTATCATCTGTGTGATGTTACAACCTTTTCTACCGAGTGTGTGTGTGTTTGTTTGTTTGTAGCCTTTATTTAACCAGGTTAAAAAAAATCCCATTGGTCAAGGGAGACCTGCGGTACATTAGTTACACATAAAAACAACAGAAAACAAAAGGACATCACAACATAATTACAGAGGTATACATTAGCAACCTATTTACAGTGGGGGTGTGGTGTGTGTGTGTGTGTGTGTGTGTGTGTGTGTGTGTGTGTGTGTGTGTGTGTGTGTGTGTGTGTGTGTGTGTGTGTGTGTGTGTGTGTGTGTGTGTGTGTGTGTGTGTGTGTGTGTGTGTGTGGTGTGTGAGTGGGTGTGTGTGTGTGTGGTTGTGTGTGTTGTGTGGTGTGTGTGTGTGTTGTGTGTGTGTGTGTTGTGTGGGTTGTGGTGTGGGTGCTGTGTGTGGTGTGTGTGTGTGTGTGTGGTGTGCGTGTGTGTGGTGTGTGTGTGTGATGTGCGGTGATGTGTGTGTCGTGGCATGTGTGTGTGTGTGTGTTGTGGTGGTAGTGTGTGATCAGTGACTGTAGGTGATGGTGTGTGTGTGTGTGTGTGTATTGTGGTTGTGTGTGTGTGTAGTGTGTGGTGTGTGGTGTGTGTGTGTGTGTGTGTGTGTGTGTGTGGGTGTGTGTGTGTGTGTTGGATGTGTAGATGTGGTGTAGATGGGTGTGTGTGTGTGTGTGTGTGTGGGTGGATGTGTGCGTGTGTGTGTGTGTGTGTGTAGCTGTGTGTGTGTAGTGGTGTGGGTGTGTGTGTGTAGTGTGTGTGTGTGTGTGTCGGTGTGTGTGTGTGTGTGTGTGTACACCCCCCCCCCCCCCATTCCACCCCACCCGGGTGTGGTGCGACTTCCCCTTTACCTCTCTCCTTTCTCTCCTCAGATGTGCGGTTGCTGCTCAACAATGACAATCTTCTCAGGGAAGGTGCAGCGCAGTAAGTCTCTCCTGTCTCCACTATTTCCAGGTCTGCAAAAAGACTGAATGAAAACATCGTAATTCTGCATTTAGTGTTTTTATTTAGTTTTAACAATAAATATGGCTATACCTGCTTCCTTTGCGCATGTCATCGCCTCTACACTGTCACTCTCCAATAAAGGCTACATTTTTTCATTTCCAAATATAGATGGTTGTTAGTTCGAATCGTTTTGCCATCTTTGGTTAATTTTTCTAATTTGATCGGGCAGCCAATAAAAACGTAGGAGATATTCCATTTGTGTAATTTAATTTTGTTTGAGTGCCTCTCTCCAATTTCTTTGAGCACTGTCACTTAGAAAATGAAATATTTGACCAAACATGTAGGGCTTACTTTTACACATTCAAATGACCTGCATTATCTACACATCTAGCACGTACTCTAATAGTCACAACGAGGCGATAATAGTTATCAGTTCTTTAGTTTTGCTAGTCAGAAATGGCCTAAAAAACATTTCTAAAGATCTTTCCTTCTTGCCTTGGTAAAAAGGAAAATAAGAACGTTCACTAACATGAACCTGAGCACACACACACAGTATATAAAGATATAGGCAACTTAGTTTTACAAATGTGCTATCAACAATCAAATATAAGCTACCTTTTGAAATCAATAGCATCTCATTCCATCCTCACTTTGTGGTACTTTTCAAATGTCCAGATTGTTAATTATTTATTGACCCCTTAGTTAGAGTTAGTTGTAGATGGTACATGTATGGTTTGTGTGGACAGCCCTTTAGTCCACATCCATATTGCTCAAACACTGAGTTAAGGGTGTATGAAGTAACACTTTATTTCCCTCTCTCTGCAGTGCGTTTGCACAGTACAACTTGGACCAGTTCACCCCGGTGAAGGTCGAGGGATACGAAGAACAGGTGAGATTATTCTTCAGCTCCGACCCGCTCTCTGCACACCGGTCTGAAAACATGGGGATCAGATCAGGAGAATATGGGGCTCAGGAAGAAAAAATATTGTGACAAGGACATAAAAAGTGAACTACAGTCAAATATATATATATAAGAAAATAACAAATCGGAAGAAAATGAAAAAACAGGACTTTCTTTGCTCACTATAAGAAATATAAAGATTGATCATGCCTGCTGTATAAACCAACTCTATATTGAAATAGTCAAATGCGTGGTTAACGAAATGAAGAGTAGTTACTGAAATAATTAACAACTCCAAACGTTCAAAGGTCACCTATCATGCTATTTGTAGGCAATAGCATAGGTCTCAGATATATACAAATATATAAAAAAACATGTCTATGAAGTGTTTTGCTCAAAATACCAAACAGATCACCCATTCTAGCCATGCCTCATATCCCTCTATTTCACTTCCTGTTTCAAAAGTGCTGATTTGGGGTATAAAGCAAAATTGATAAATAAAAAGGAGGGGTCTGAGCTCATGCGGGACCCGGCAGCTACTGTCTAAACTAAATACTGCGGTGATGAAACGCCATATCATGGATTATCAAGGATTATTTCTGAAACAGTATGGAGCTCAAAGGCTTTCTCTCTTGCCGGTTATACCACAAGGTGAGTTCCTTTTTATTTCCTGCTTCTTCACACACATGCTCTCCAGTACAGGTTAGCTCTGAGTGTTAGCGATGCTAATGTAAACACCGACCATATTACGTCCAAAACAGTCGGGCATTGTTTCTGATAGCAACGTTTCTGATAGGGCCGTGGGTCCACATTCTGGATCAGCTCCGTTGTAGCCCCGTTTTTAGAGATTTTGGTACGGAGGAAAAGAGAGAGGGTTTTATTTTCTGACGCTGCGTGAGTTCCCCGACACACCGGGGACACATATTTATGTATAAAAGACATCAAAAAGTGCATTTTGCATGATAGGTCCCCTTTAAGTTATGAATGTATATTGCTATAGCTCATGCACATCAGAGGAAAGTGTGACTCTATACATCGATGTTAAGTCACATGTGTACAAAAAGGAGCTCAAGTGTTTCTTTATATTTATTTGAAACAATCCTGTAATATAAGTAGTGTAAAAAAATCATTATTCTCTTTAATTCAACAGAAGATGTTCAGCTTTACTGATTATAATTCCACTAATGTTACGCTCTCTGGGGCTTTAAATCAGAGCAGGGAGGATTAAAGGATCCCCAGAGTTCTCCTCTGCTTCTGCAGGAAACAAACTCACAAACACGTCTTCATTCACACGTCGGCCTCCTCTCTGTGTGTCGGGAAGTCTGAGCTGCAGTAATGATTGCAGCGTCTGATGCAAAGGTGTCATCATGTCCCCTTTGTTCCGGGTTAAATTCCCCCGTCTGTTACCCAGCAGGCCGCGCTGCGAGTTGAGGGAGATGACGGACGACTTTTTTGTTTTTCTCTCGTTGCAACGCGTTAATTAATCTCCTGATTGTTCTCGCTTTCCACCAAGTGTCCTGCCTTCTGACGTCTCGTTGGGCCGTCTTTTCCTCATCCCTTGTTTCTGTTGTTTAATCACAACAACTTTTTATCTGTTCTCTTTCTCTATTTCATTTCTCTCTTTTTGTTTCTCTCTTTCTTTCTTTTCTTTTCACTCCATCTCTATTTCTGTCTCTTCCTTTTTTCTCTTTCTTTCGTTCCTTCTGTATTTGTTAATTTCAATATTTGATGTGTTTGTTCCTGAAGGCAGTTTCAGGCACTGGGTGCTCTTTTGTTATTTATTAGACGAGTGATTGGGCAGAAAAAGCATTTTTTTTGTATGGTTTAAATCCTAGGGAACAAAGGGGGCCATTGTTTTTTATACTGTTTGATATAGAGTGCCACAGTGACGCGTCCTAAAACCCGGAAGTGAGTCAGCATTTCACCACTTCCTGTTCCCCTCGTCTCAGAGCCAATGGGATCTCTCCATAGGAGTTTGGAAAATAGCTGAAATAAGGTCTGTGGTTGAAACGCATTTAAGAGACGGATCACGTTTTGTTCTACGACATTAAATCCATCAGCAGTGACCCCACTGGTGATTTCTGAAGAGTTTACGTGTCTGAGAAACGATGGTTGTTAACAAGTGGCTGAATAGGACTACAGAAGTTGTCGAGGCCGTTGTACGTCATTACGCCGAACACGTAAACACTCCCTCTAAGTTAGTTTGCCCTGTTCTGCTTGAAAGCAAGTACCTGCCTCCTGCAAACTGTTCAAACAAACGCTTCAACTTGTACAATGTAGTTTTGAATATCAATCTTAAGTTGGCGTGACGTTGAAGCAGTGACCCTGCTGTAGTTTGTTTATAGCATAACGTTAGCATGTTGCTTCTGGCGACTAGATTTATGATTCGAAAACTATAAAAGTAGGGTAGACATGTGGATATTATCTGGCTGAACAAAACGTGTCTCTTAAATGTGTGTCAACCACAGACCTTATTTCCAGCTATTTTCCAAAATCCTATGGAGAAATTGCATTGCGTTTTTGTCGAAGGAACCGGAAGGAGTTTACTTCCGGGTTTTAGGACGCGTCACTGTGGCACTCTGTACATCCTTAATTTAACCAGGTAAAAAGTCTCATTGAGATGAAAATCTCTTTTTCAAGAGCGACTTGGCCAAGAGGGCAGCATGAACAATACTCCCCAAGAATAATACAGGCAGACGAATAAAGCTGTCGTAAAACACAACTGAAATTGCACATTAATAAGTCAATATGCAAATAAAAGAAACTCTTATAAAGCATAAAAAATTGCACAATTTCTATCGTTGAAACCAAGTTTTTTTTATACTGTTTGATCGTTGAAACCTAAGGACAAAAGATTGCAAAAACTATATTCTTGCCTGGACAACTGAAACATCTTAAATCTTCTTTCTGGTGCTTTGTTGGTGGTTGGATTTTATTTTTGTATCTTTAGTTTCAGGACAAACAGCCACTCCACACTCGCTCTGCTTATTGTCCTCCTCACCATCTCCTCCCTCCTCCCAGGTCTTAATCACAGAGCATGGAGACCTGGGGAACGGCCGGGTCCTGGACCCCAAGAGCAAGATGTCCTTCAAGTTCGACCACCTGAGGAAGGAGGCGAGCGACCCGCGGCCCCAGGACGTGGACGGGTCCCTGGAGGGCTGGAGGGGCGCCGTGGACTCTGCCGTCAGGGCCTACGTCAAGGAGCACTACCCCAACGGAGTCTGCACCGTACGTAGAGGCAAAAGATACATTCACAGAATTAGTTAACCATGACAAATCTGGATTTATTCAAGAATCACGGCCAAAAGAATTCCCATTTTGATCCGATTCCTCCGTAAAGACAGCAGGATGTTTAGCAAGATGCTTTTAATGCCAGGCCCCTTGTTCTTCTAGGCTCCACAGTGAATATACAACACGCAGAAGATACTACAGTCCCTCAAGTTGCACGCTAGCATGAGCTTGATTTCGTAGCTGTAAACAAAAACCACTGTTTCATTTAGAAAGAATAACCTTTTGCATTTAAAATCAGACAATATGTATTTTCTTCCTCCTTCAGATTTACGGGAAAACCATCGACGGACATCAAACCATCATCGTGTGCATCGAGTGCCATCAGTTTCAACCAAAAAACTTCTGGTATGTTTACTGGACTGTAACTGAATATGAACTGTCATTTTAAAATTTTGATTATTAGTTTAATTCAAATTTTTTATTGTATTTGTGTAAAACAGTTTTTATTACATATAACACGTTAAAATGCTAAATAAGCTCAAAAAGCCCTACATGTATTTTGATATGTACCAGTTATCTTAAAGGCTTTGATTTAATTGCCACTTACCTCCTGAGCGTGTGACTGTTGGGCCTCTGAGCGCCGCTGAGCTGATTCTGATCGGGTTAATCTGATTGGATAAGAGCTGCACCAATCCTCTTTGCTGCTGGACTTTACGGGGCTTATGGGTAGTTTACTGTGATGATCCCACAGCTCCTGTATGTACCGCCTTGTTTCTGTAATGAGGAACCTGGGGGGCAGATTTAGGATCAGATGAAGAAATGAAACAGAGATTGACACCATTGTTACATTTTGATTTAAGATCTGTAACGTGCACATATAAAAAAACAAGAATTAACAGCTGACTTTGATTCAACAATTGGATGTGAATTCGTTTTAGTGTCAAAAAATAACAACAATTAACACCTTTTATGGCTTAAAAAAAAAAGAGCACTCGACACTCAATATTGTAAAGTTCAGCACAGGATTAATTAATAAATACATTTAATTTTTAATATCGCCAATTTTGGGGGCGATCGCCGGAATCAGTATCGGCCGATATCGATCGAGTGGGCGGAGCCTATGGGGATCTTCCATTTAAAGTGATGTTTAAAACTCAGTTAATGGGGCTCATTCTCTGGAGCTTCCACAAACAACAACCAACATAGTTATTACATTCAAATGAAGTACATTATTCAAGTTTACATTAACTTTGGATAATAACACGGGAGAAATGAGCGGAAGCGCTCTCTTT
>NW_022987557.1:0-17998 GCF_902827165.1 Trematomus bernacchii
AGAGAGGAGAGAGAGAGGAAAAGAGGAAAAGAGAGCGCTTCCGCTCATTTCTCCCGTGTTATTATCCAAAGTTAATGTAAACTTGAATAATGTACTTCATTTGAATGTAATAATTATGTTGGTTGTTGTTTGTGGAAGCACATCATGTATTGAAAAATGAATCTGAACTTTTCGATCCGTTACGATTATAAACTGAAGCAATATAAAAATGAGTTTTAAACATCACTTTAAATGGAAGATCCCCATAGCCCCCACCCACTCGATCGGATCGGCGATCGCGGCCGATACTGATTCCGGCGATCGACCCCAAAATTCCTGATCGGAGCATCCCTATATTTATGTCGTGTAAGGACAAGAGTTGGGACACTGGCCATCATGATTATAACCCCAGCTAATATATTCCCCTACACCTCGCTATCAACACTGCAAATAATGATTAAAATCATAAAAAAATCAACGGGTATGTTTTCCACTTCAGTGTGCTTGTTAGCCACATTACAGTTTTCTATTCCTAGAGTACATTTGGAAATATAACGGAAGCCATTTGTTATAGTACAATGCTACTGAGATACAGTAGGCCTACATGTACATAGCAGTACTCAGCTGGTCTATGTGTATCTACACCCGCCGCCAATAATCAGAGTTCATAGAATATCGGATACAGAAAACAGGCACTATGTTATTAGTACAATTGACGCCACTGGCACTGCTATTCATTCAACACAACACATCTCCAACAAACGTTCTGTAGAAAAAACAAAGTTATTGAATGTAAAAGCCACAATCCAGTACTGCTGATGCGTTGTTTCCAGCTTTGCCTTTTCTTAAGTTAAGTCATAATGGACTTCTGATACAATATCTGAAAGGCTCAATGTGGCTTGAAGCTGCAAAAAAGGAACTGAGGTGAAACAGCTGCATTTTAAACAAACCACTGCCATATTTAAATTCATCAGGTATTTAATAGGATTAATGAGTTAGGAAAAATCTGGATTGGGGTTTTTACATGCATTCAATAGCTTGTCTCCTTTCTACAGGCACCTACAGTATGTTAGCTGACAACATGTTGCAGTTTGATGAGGTTTTCAAGGTGCTCAAATCAGGATCAGGATCAGTTTCCAGGGTGCCATAAATAAGTTAATATATTATGTTGTATATATCAAATAAAATGGTGTGATAAAGGATCACCTCCTTAGTTGAAAACTATGGTAGGAATAAGGCCCAGGCTCTACCAACATTTTTACATCTGAATTAAATAGTTATGGTCTTTTAAAGATCATTTTTTGTATTGGTAAACTATCCATAATCCATTGTGTGAGCTTCTTGATGACCTCTTCAACCTGACCTGGGTAAAGCAGCCAAATTGGTAAAATAGTGTACATAAACCTCCCATGTACTGATCAGTTCTTAGTTTGTGTAAACCCCACCTATCTCAGAGTAAAGTAGGCTTAACATAATATCAATTGTATGCCTTTGTAATCTCAATTTGGCAGTTAAACAGGTATGCATCCAAGCTAAAATACATTTAAAAAAAGCTTCTTTGACTATTGCCACCCTGTGCATTTATAAGGGTGCACTGAATTGCCATATAGGTTCAAAAGCATGTGATTGCAGGCTGCTTGACCCAGGTGCGACATCATCACATTTTTGGTTATGTTAGCGGGGAGGCAGTTGTCGGGCAGATCAGGACGGGGTGTGTCTAACCCCGGTGCAGACTGTTTCCTCCGGGCCTGGCTGTAATATAAATGCAGGGAGGGAGAGGACAAGGTCTTGACGCGGCTGCTGAAAGGCCTCGGAGGGGGCCCCACTACAGTGTCTAGTCTGGGAGAGAGAGGGGACACATATGTATGTACATATACAGTACACACACACAGTGGATGGTGAAGACATAGCTGGAAGTAGGATAGAGGAAATTCAGGTAAAAAAAAAAAATGGGTACAAACGTCCAAATGATAATGATGATTTGTGGAGTTGACTGAAAGTGTGTGTGTGTGTGTGTGTGTGTGTGTGTGTGTGTGTGTGTGTGTGTGTGTGTGTGTGTGTGTGTGTGTGTGTGTGTGTGTGTGTGTGTGTGTATGTGTGTGTGTGTGTGCGAGTGCTTACCTAGTCTGGAGGCTCTTGATGCGACAGAGCATGTCCAGGTGTCCGGCAGAGTATTGCTCTATGACGTCTTTCACATCGTACGGACGCAATGTCTCCTTAAACTTCTTTTTTGCCACGTGGAATTTCATGATCCTACACACACACAGATACATTACACACACAGGGAGCAAAAGGAGGAAGAAGGATGCTGAAGTTAGTAACATAAAGTCAAAAAAAGCTTGAAAGATAAGGACGTAATAACTCCAACCGATCACTAGATGGTAGCAGCTGGTTTGAAATGATCCTCGTTACATATCACTTGTTGATCTTTCTCTGGAGTGTAAAATGAAAACATTATTGAAATCTCAAATACCTCAATGAGTGTCTGACGGGACACTAAAGTTCCCTGCTTCGCTTGTCAAATCCATAACTGACAAACTTAGAAACTTAATCTTCGATCTGCTTTGTTTGGTGAGCAGAGCCGCTGCTGGGTGGATAATATTGATACAGGTAAAAGGATCCAAACACTCGTTGCATTTGGATTCCCCGGCGACTTCTGCTTTTCTCCAGTTGCCTGTTTTTTTCACTGGATAAATGGAAACCATGGTGACAGATGACCCTCTGTAAAAACAGTCCTGACAGGGGTGGAGGGGGGGGGTCCAGCCCTCAACCCGACACCCTGGGAAAGCCATGGGCTCCGGCTGCCCGGAGAGGAGGCTGCTGGGTGGTACTGGTGTTCCGTGTGTGTGTGTGAGTGTGAGTGTGAGTGTGAGTGTGAGTGTGAGTGTGAGTGTGAGTGTGAGTGTGAGTGTGAGTGTGAGTGTGTGTGTGTGTGTGTGTGTGTGTTGTGTGTGTGTGTGTGTGTGTGTGTGTGTGTGTGTGTGTGTGTGTGTGTGTGTGTGTGAGGAAGAGAAACAGAGGTGGAGATAAAGGTGGTTTGATAGACTTCAATTAATGAAAAACTGAAAAGAATGTCAACATGTAACATCTTTCCAAATCTGCAAATTTGATGAGAATCCAGAATAGTCACTGTTATAACTAAGTGGATATTATCACCAAACATGTAAGCGTTTAGGGGGGGTGGGACATTGCGAAAAATTCTCCCTTTATTTGTTTGAAATGCTGATTTACATTTTTTTTCAAGGGAAATCGTTTGATAACTCTAAGTCCAATTTTGATTGGGCCATTCTGTGTTATACCTGACACAGACACTATGAACAGTTTTATAGTAAGTTACTTTGGATAAAAGCATCAGCTAAATGTAATATAATGTATAGGCCAGTAGAGCAACCTTATATTAACAACCAAACTAGTGCTGAAGATACGACTGCAGGTCATTACAGCATGTGAAATGACTGAGGATAATTGAAAATACATAAATGTTCAGTATAGCTAGTAACAGCAAGTACATTTGTATTGCTAGTTTTTAACTTGGCCAGATTGGTGGTTCATATGGGCAGCATCTGTATATGTGTTGAGAATATAATAGAAAAACCGGCCATATGATCAATTTAAAATATATTTTATTTCACATATAGCGAGTAATTATGCGCGGACTTGTGGTTGGTTAAATGATATGGTAAATGGGTGATTTAAATAGATATAAATAGAGAGGTACAACATTAAAACAGAGATAATAAGTGTGATCAGGGTGAGCAATAAGGGAGGAAACATTTCATATAATTGGGGAGATTCAAAATAAATAGAATTTTTTTTACAGACTAATGTTAAAAGACTAATGAAATGGATGAAGGAGGATCAGTAGGAGAAAAAAATGCAATAAATACTGATATTATGTCTTTCATTTTCAACAATTTCTAACACAGTCCTGCTGACATGTCTTAAAGCAGAATAGCTACACACTGTTTTCTTATAAGCATCAGACAAGGAGTATAATCCAGTAAAACAAGTGATATCAATGATAAAGGCCGAATTTGAAATGTATAAGGATATCTGAATGCTTAATAACCTGCAGAAGACGATAGCAACGACATCACATTTGAACTAAAAGTAATTTTTCTAACCAATCTGTTATTTCTAAAAGGAAAACTCTGCTTTCTTGAGAGGTGAAAAATATGAAAAATGTGAGAAGAAGCGATGAAGTGAGAGAATCAGTTGGCGCCAGTTGGAAAAACATTGCTCACAGGGTGCCGGTGCCAGTGTAAGAGATCAGGGTCTGCTACAGAAAACAGCTTGAAACCCCTCCCAGGAAAATCCTCCAACCCAGCAGGGGGTCGTGTAGATACGAGCGGAAAATCAGAGAAAGGGATTTGCTTGAGGGAACCAAAGATCGTGTGAACTTCTGCTTTCAGGAGTGAATTAAAGTTTTTCATCATACAGAATTACATGTATAGTGGAGGGAAGAAAGACAGGGGTCTGTGTTGTGTTCAATTATCTGTTACTCAACAAAACATGATAAGAGCCTTCTTCAAAAAATGGTATCTATGATGATGAACTGTAGCTTGTTTCGGTGTATTAAACCAAAATACAAAACATATACGTATAGCTTATTGACTCCTAACACTACAGCATTGCATCCTTCTGTTAGCTGCTGGTATTTTCAAACAGTGTTGGATTCATGTCTTGCTCACTTAATCATTCATGGACTTTTCCATCAATAGCTAGAGATAATAACCAGCCCATGAAGAAAGACTGTAGCCAATAAATCAATTATTTAACAAGCGCTCAACTACAGACAGTATTATATTATGTGTATGATACCAAATAGCCAATCATTAGAGGTGCACACAGGTCACTGAAATGATCAATGGTTAAGCGGTTCAGTGAGCTGTTGCTCTGGTTGCAGGATCAATGGAAACAACTTAGGAAAAAAACACCCTCAAAGAGGTGTGGACTAATCAATAAGATGACCTATATTATTCAAGAATAGCTAGAAAAGCATGCCGGGCTGGCATGCTTCAAAATGCGACTGGATGCATTGATACAAACTTGTATTTTTGGCATATACATTCAAAATAGCTTAGCATACTTAAAGGGGACCTATCATGCAAAATGCACTTTTGTACGTCTTTTATACATGAATATGTGTCCCCGGTGTTCCAGGGAACTCACCAAGTGTCAGAAAACACAACCCTCTCTATTTTCCTCCATACCCAAATCTCTAAAAAAGGGGCTGCAACGGATCTGATAAAAACTGATCCAGATTTGAACACTTTCCTGACGTCAGGAAAGTGGCGCTACGGCTATTGGGCCAACTCCACCAATCAGGAGGAGACAACCACGGCATTGCCGTTCGAAAGCGCTGGAGACGCTGTATTTTTTAAGATTGACAAACATCATATGTGTAATTCGTGGCACAATTCAAACGGGATCGAAAGATACGTTTTCTCTCCCCATTGACTTCAATACATACTTTTTCCGAAATAAGGTCCCATGGGTCGGAAGTAGATGGGCGGGACTTCGCCTCTCTATTAGTATATGGATGCAAGTTTGCATTTGTAATTGTCGGAGGGTATTTCCACAGTAGTGAATCTGCTTCGCTGCCTGATTAGTCCTCAAATATTTGGATTATTTTGTTGAATTAAAGATGTTTTGGATGAGAGCATCAGCCAAGATGCCTTAAATGTTAATTGTAACTGTAAAGCAGTCTCTCACCTGACAGCTCTGATGACAGCCTTGAGAGGAGCTGATAGATCCTCCACTGTAACGTCACAATGGCAGCCTCGCTCATCAAAGGAATCCTCTGTGGTCATTCCTGGATCCACTGAGATAGACAGAGCAAAATCAAAATCAATTATGTTTCAAACTGATACTCTTTTGGCTTTTAGCAGGTGAAGAATGTAGGTCTGGCTTGGAGAGGATCTTTGGGAATAGTTAGCGTTTTGCAAGCTCAGCTACGTAAGGTGAGAACAGATGCTGTATAGCAGGGCTATTCAATTGGTGGCCCGCGGGCCAAATCCGGCCCCAGGGGTGATATTTACTGGCCCTTTGAGTATAATGTTAAAAAGTAATCAATCTTTTTTTTTTAAGATTTCTTTTTTATTTTTTTATTTTGTGCCATAGTGCCTTTATTCCAGAGAGGGTGTTACATTGAGAGATAGAGGGGATAGACAATGCCTGAAAACTTCGAAGGGCTCGGGTTTCGAACCCACCTACTATACTGTAGTGACAACTCCTGTCATTGATTGCATCTCTGCGTGAATGATTAGATCATTTCACCTAAATGAAATCAAATGAAACATGTAGGCCTACTGAGTTCTGAACTTGCCATTTAGATCTATAAAGGCCTTGGGGCTATGTTGTTTGATTGAATTAAACACAATATATGCACTCCACTATGCTGTTGTAGTATTTACTGTATCTGAAGCTCTTAAATATGATTGCTCATATTTCAAGCCATCTTTTTCCCGGCCCCTTGCTTTGGATCATTTTCATCAACCGGCCCCCATTCCAAACTAATTGAATAGCCCTGCTGTATAGTATATTGCCAATAATTATGTGGGACACCTGGACAGTGAGAGAAAAAAAAGAGTAAGAGCATTGGGCAAAAGATGTAGAGAGAGATAATGATAAAGTACATAAGAGGTGATCAAATCAGTTCAAACAAATGATACTGCGAAATAAGAGGAGAGATAAAGGTGCTATTAAAACAGTGTCATCTGTTACTCAAGGGAAAGAGTTTTGGGGAGATTTGAGAACAAAACACTGGTGCACAAAATACACTATACATAGAACACTAATTAAGGTCATAACAATATATCCATGCAACTGAAGGGTGCAAACATTGACTTTTGGTATGTTTACAAATACATTGGGATGTCTACTAGGATATGAAGATTTAAAAGATTGATTGCAAAGCAAGTGATTGTAATGACTAGCATTCTGTGTCAAAAAAGGTCATTTGTACCGACGACCCAGGAAAAGGTCAGAGCATTTAAATGAATGTCTGTATTTATGTACAATTTGCCAAGACTTAGAAGGAAAGGGGTAATGTATGTATGTATGTATGTATGTATGTATGTATGTATGTATGTATGTATGTATGTATGTGTGTGTGTATGTATGTATGTATGTATGTATGTATGTATGTATGTATGTATGTATGTATGTATGTATGTATGTATGTATGTGTGTGTGTGTGTGTGTATGTGTGTGTGTATGTATGTATGTATGTATGTATGTATGTATGTATGTATGTATGTATGTATGTATGTATGTATGTATGTATGTATGTATGTATGTGTATGTATGTGAGCAATAACGTGTACCTTTGAGTGAACTATAAACTGAGGCGGGTGTGATTTGTGATATGTACTTCTCCATGTATGTTATATATTTGTGGAATAAATCAAAAGTTAATTTGTTAGATGATGGTTGGTTTGGTGCCATTAACAGTAATATGGAAATAGACACACAGTCCCGCTCACCGTCAGGGACAGCGGTGCGGGTCTGGCTCTTCAGCCTCAGCGAGGGTCTGAACCGGGTCCGATCGTTGAAGCTCCAGCTCTTCTGCACCTTGGCGGGGCTTCCTCCCATCAGATCGGCCCCGCCCACCACCTCGTTACCGGGGGAAGAGCGCTGGCGTTCGCTAACGGACGTCTGCCTGCTCTTCATGCTCTGACCCCGAGGACTCGCCAGACGGACCCGCTCCTTAAAACTCAACTTCTGACTGCAGGGAGGGAGGAAGGAAAAGAGGGGAGAAGGAGAGAATGAGGGAAGAGAAAGAGAAGACCATAACATATTTTGGGATGAGGATGGATGGGGCAAGAGAGGGGGAGAAGATGAGGGAAATTGGGGTAAGTGAGTATATGATAGAATTGGTAGAGTAAGAGGGTGAGTGGAAAGGTTCAGGGGTTGGTAGAGAGGAAAGAGATGCTGTCAACATTTTTGTCCTCAAAAGTAAGAAAAGTTCAGACAAAGGGCAACGTTCTGGATTTTCCTTTCAGCCCAAACATCATTCATTCATGCCCAAAACAGCCAGAATACCCGCCAAGCAACCAAATGAAAAACCCTCAGTGCTTCAATCCTTAGCCGATCAGCTGATAATCTATTTATGTACTGTGTGTTCACTTTTCACAACAGAGTTAATGAGATTTTCTAAAGTGATATGTGAAGCATGGGGACATTAATAAATTGTCAACCCAAATTAATTTTGAGACTAGTGTCTTCATAGACAATTTCATGTTTTATTTCTCCCTTTCCAGAGAGTGCTCGGAGTGTTCCGTCTTTTGTCAATTTAAATAGATTGCACATAATATCAGCTGCATAAGAAGCAAAAGCTGTAATCCACATGTAGTTTAGATCAATAGTAACTTAATAAGGTGTAGTGGGGATGCAGAAAGTCCTCAATCAATCGAACCCAATCAAATATATTGTTGCTAGGGCAAATAGACCAGCAGGCAATGCAGCAGATCATTGAGAAAGATGCAGGGTTCAAATACATTTTCAATACCAACATTTCAAAAAATCGAAATAGTCCCAAAAGTCAGTGTTTCTCATGAACCTCAGTGTTTTGATCAATTACTTTAACATACGTTGTTTTAGATTGGATTTTATAAAACATATAAAGACTTTGGGAAGATATATATTAAGATTTTCTGTCCCAGACTTGTGTGGAAACGTCCTCAACACTTCACAGCACATGGCAATACATGTTCTCCTGTGTTCAAGGCAGAACTAAATATTATTTGTAATCAATACATTGGTAGCCATGTTCTCTTTTAGAGGGAGACATTATGAAAGGATCGTGACAAGCAACATCCCACAATGCCTATCTACTAAGAGGTTTTTAGATGATAGGGGCCTAACATGCAATCTGTTGACGGAACATAATATCTACTTTATTAATTTGGTTTATCTCAACAACAAACCTTTTTATTATCTTTGTCCTCATCTATCTCAAAACAAGATCTTGTTTGCATTCGACAAGCAGCAGGCAGCATTTACCATCAAAATAAAACTCCTAAAAAGGTATTGAGGTAAAAAGAAAGTTGTTTCCTTTGATGTCCTCCATGCTATTAGTCAGTCATTAGCACAGGTAATTGGGCTAAGGGCCGAGCAGAGAGGATGCTGGGTAGCACTGTGGGTACCTCCTAAATTTCCGATTGTACCTTCTGAAGAGCCCCCTATATCTTAGAGGAGGATGGAGAAGGGAATGGAAAAATACAAGGAGTAGGATATTACAAGAGCAGACAAAGGAGAAGAGAAAATTCTCTGCTGTCAATATTGGTGCAAAGTAAATACTCAGAGGAAAGGTAGGGGACGAATCAGAGGAGACAGTGGGTAAACAGGGATGTAGTGGAGAGTTACCCCCTGAACTCCCTGATGATAAATATATTTACGACGTGAATTCATGACACACATCATACTAGTGTCATCAATCAAGAGCTACAGAACGTTTGAATGCATTACTCTGAACATTTACAATCTACATTTCCCAACAAATCTGACTGAACTCTAACCACATGCTTCAGTTATCGGGGCCCTATTATGCTTTTTGGGGTTCTACCTTTCCTGTAGAGCGTTATAAAGGTTTCTTTGCATGTCAATGGTCTGCAAAGAGTTTCTCTCTCACACACTCCTTTGTTTACTTCCATAATATAGTGATATCACTGCGTAACAAAGGAAGCTCAGCGTAAGTTCAACCAGGAAGACCGTCTTTACTCTTCAGTTACTATTTCCATCTAACTACTCTCTCTCCTTAACCAATCACTTCGCTCTATTCCCAAGAGCCTATCACAGCTATCCTATCAAATCTTTTAAATCTGCTCCCCCCTCTGACAGCTGTCATTTCAGGTGACTCAACGCAACCCTCCTCCCCCCCCTTTTCACCTCCCGTCCCTCTGAATCCAGGGTCAAGCTAAGCCCCTCCCCTTCAGACCGAACCCAACTATCCATTCACCACCACCAGTGTCTAGACCCCAGGGGGGTTTCATCGTATCGGTTCTACCCTCCCGAATGATACTTCCTGCACAACGGGGCCTAATCGCCAAAATCACCATTACATTCATTTGTGTATCTCGGCAATAAATATGTATTCTTACATCAAAACCGTCTCTCCTGATTGAACTGCAGTTCTATTGGATAGTGCTCCAAAACTTTGTACGTGAGGATAAGGGGCAGGACATCTCTAAGCGGTTGACAAATCACAACAGAGCCGGCCAGCTAACCAATCAGAGCAGACTGGGCTCTGGTTTCAGACAGAGGGTGAAAAGAGGGGCTGCAGCACAGGCAGTACGAGGACAATAAAGAGCTTTTTGAACATTAAAGCATGGAGACATGTCCCAGTAGAGACACTACATATGAACCTGACAATGAGCATCATAGGGCCCCTTTATAATCCAACCAGGGACAAGCTCTCCAACTGTAATCAAAGTCACCTTAAAAATCATGTATGGTTACAATGATTATTTTGTGACATGTTGTGTGAAACGTTCTGACTGTGTGCATGCAGTGTTGTGCTCTTCAAAACGTAAATATCATCTTGAAAAAACAGACTGTTTTCACTTTCAAGTTGGGGTTTAAATGAACTCTGGTGTTTGCCAGTTTATTGTAATGTGGCTCAGTTTGGTGTCAAAGCTGCTATTTGAGCGTTGTTATTGCCTAAACAGCACTATTATGAGCACAAACAACCTAAGTGCAGCATCATTTGTAATAAAGCTTTTTTTATTACCCCATAACACAGCTGGAGAAGTCAGCTACTTGTCTAACACAAATGTAACCTGACGGATAGTAGTCAAGAGTTTCATTTGAAAGAAAAAGTATGTATAATGTGAATGAACTGTAGTAGTACGAACAAACACTCAGAATGCAGACACACCTGCCTACACACATAAAATGACGATTAACCACCAATTATCCTTTCTTTCCTGTTGCCTCTTTCTGCCAATACGCAGCCCTCACACACTCAGCATGATGTCCACTGCAGCACTTTGTGGTACGGCTCATGTTTACCACTGCTGGTGTTTACAAGTCTGCTTAAACGAGAACCACCAGCCGTTCACCGCCGAGCAGCCGGCACTCTGTAAAACCACTAATAACACACAGTGGTGTGTGTTCTCTCTTTAGAGGGGAACACACAGAAAATAAATATTGTCATAAAAGAGCACATAATTACGATTTCACTAGTTCAAATTGGACTTGTCGTCACAAAATGTTCTAAGAAAGGAAAGTGTAATTAAAGGCAGCCCTTATAACAGAGGGATTTCTGGAGGATAATGCTGCAGTAGATGCACAAAGCCTAATTAAATGTTGTTGTGTTTGAGGATAAAAAGCACATTTGTTTGTGTGTTTGACTTAGAGTATAAACTTTTTTTTTTATGTGTGTGTGTGTCTTAAGTTGAAATGCCTAAAACGCTGCTGGCTCAATATAAGGCTCCCAAATGTTGCCAAAGAAGCGCTGCGCTGTAAAAACTATACTAGCATAATTAAACTCACAAATCTCTCTCTGTTTTTTTCCCTTCTCCTCCCCCCCCCTTTTTCAACTCTCGTCTGTCTCTCGTAGACTTGTGTTTGATGAGTTATATAAATACCATCCCAATGGAAAAAGTGCGTCATGGTACAGACATGGTACAGACTCCTGTCTTTGAAGGCGTGTGTGCATGCATACACACACACACACCGCACACACACACACACACCCTTCCCTGCCTGGAAGTCAAGTGCAGAGAGGAAACAGTAGTGAAAGGAGAGACAAAAACAGAGATGGAGTAAATAAAAAGATGAAAATTGATGTAGGAATATAAAATGAGAGAAGCATGAATAAATCTGGGAAAGGCAACAGATTGTATTTTCGGAAGAGGTCATTTCAAATAGACATTGTAGTACTTAATTTGATTTATAGCCTCAGTACATCTCTGTATGATGTAAAACAAAACTGCCTCTTTAACTGTATATCCCCCAGCCTGTCTTTTCTCAACTCAACACAATTTACTGTACTAGAGGTAATATAAAATGTGACTTAAATATTAAATAAATGTTGATCTGACGTGGAAGATAAAACCTTCTTATTTCTCAATAGTCAACAATAATATTGATGCATGTTCTAATTATCCCTTTATTATGTATGTCATAGCACTGCAGTGTATCTTCTCTCAGTTTGAATGTTTCTGTTGTTTATTTTCTCTTCAAATTCTGGGTTTTAAGATCCTCAAAACGATGTTAAGTCATACCAATAAAGATCAAATAAAAGGTTTAACATCGGCACAATGTCCTTACTAAGGATTTATGGTAAAACGTTAAATTTAGTTCATATTCAGTCATTTGTGTTCAGCCATTTAGTAGATCAAACAACCAATAAGCCAAGAGACCAACAAATACATATATTGCAACCTTTTGATGGCGATCAGAACCTCCAATTAATTCACTATCACCTAATACATTCATCATTTATTCTTATAGGAGACCTAGGAGAAACCATATCTTTTCATTCTTAATCAGAAATTGAATGTACTAGCCTGCTAAATAGATGGGAGTAGTTTCAAAGATGTTGTGACAAAACATTATCACGCATTTCATTTGATTATAGTCGTATCACATGTTGAATGTTTTTGTAACATAAGCTGAGTCGTACAAACCTGTAGGAAGTCTCGCCCTGCTCTTTCCTTTAAGGGTTAGTGGGACAAAGAGGAGACAAAGGGAGAAAAATCAGTATTCCAGCTGATTAAAAATAGCACTATATAGTACAGACGTTTCAGCTAATGGATACGGGCCGCTTCAAGCCAAAAGGAAAGAAAAACAACGACACTTTAATTCAATGGAAGGTAAATATTTACAAGAACATGCAAGCTATGGCCATGCACAGTAAGGCGTTGAAACACAGATATGGAAATCAGAAAGAGAGGAACTACGTGTGTTTTGTGTACTGTATAAGTGTGTGAAAGCAGGAAAAGTAATATGCTTTATTGTAAATATTAGTGATCTATTGACCTCATATAACATACATTAATTTTGGTGTAGCTCAACCCTAGCTAAATCACAAACTCACAGTATTTGATTAACTTGAATCCAGACAAAATGTGAATAAATAAGATGCCATATGTGTGTCAAATGTCCAAATAATGAAATGTGTCCACTTTAAAGTAAACAAAGAAACGTGGCTGAGCATTTTCAATAATAATACAATTAAAGAAATGTGTCTAAATATTTCTAATGTGAATGTTAAAAAGGTGGAACATGCCTGGTTGGAAATAAAAGGTTGCTAAAGATCAGCTTATGAAAGAAAGGTTGCAATGCGGTCAGTCGTACAGTAGAGTGAGAGTTGAAGCCACATCGATGGAGAGAAGCAGACGGAGGTGAAGGAGCAGAGAGGAGGCGAGGGGCTGAGCGGCAGCGGCCATGTTTGTAAGTCTGTAAGTTGTTACCTACTTTGCGGGGCTGCAGGTATGCAACGCCTTCAAATGAGGCTTCCAGGTAGCAATGGAAACCGAGTTCTCATCAGCAGCATAACTACGCCAGACACACTACGTGCAGAGTCGAAAAGATAAATAAAATAACGATGAATAAAACAATTAGGTGAGGGAGGGAAACACGGGTAGAGGGAGGGAAACGTATAAGTTGGGTAGGAAGTGAGAAAAGGAAAGAGAGAAAGGAGAAAAATAAGAGAATGATTAGTTTTTTTTGGGTAGTTTTGATGCATTTTGGTTGGGGGTTCTCGCAGGGAGGTGGGGAGGGCGGAGATGGAGGTGGAGGTTGAGGTGCTGGTGGAGGTGCTGGTGGTGGGGATACATGCCTGGGGGGGGAGAGGGCGCTTTGGTAGTGGTGCCAGGTGGCTCTGAGGCTGGGACGAGTGCCATCGGTGGAGTGCAGACGCCAAGCCGCCTGGGTGGGGGGGGGGGAGCAAAGATGGACAGGACACACACACACACACAACACATTCAGATGTACACACACACACACACACATCTACACACAACACAACACACACCAACATCACACCCACCCGACACACAACACACACTACACACACACACACACACACAGCACCACCAACACACACACACACACACACACACACACACACACACACACACACACACACACACACACACACACACACACACACACACACACACACACACACACACACACACACACACACACACACACACACACACACACACACACACACACGACAAAGACACCGAGGGGAAATGGCACAAACATAGTGAGGAGAAAGAGACTGAGGTATGTGTGAACATGTAACAAACACAAGGGATGTAACCAGCTGGCAGCCATGTTTGAAGTCCTTAGTATGGCCACAAAGAGTTAAAATAAGTGTATAGGAAGGCGGTCTTGCAATTTGGACTTAATCTAAAAGTACATCTGTCAGCATTTATTTTAGTTAATGTAATAATCTTGAATATTTGTATTTAAACAAAAGTCTGTTAAAGGTGGGGTAGGTACGTTTGAGAAACCGGCTTGAGATACACTTTTTGTTATATTCCATGGAATGCTCTTAACATCCCGATAGCAATGAATATCTTAAATGCTTTGACAAAAAATCCATAAAAAAATGTCATCTGTGGAAGCCGTGGTACTGTAAAAAGCACGACCAGCCGGCCCGGCTAAAATAACTGGATGGCCTACCTGCCTGTCAGCCTTCCATCTCGTGCACAAACTTATCTCGTGCCCTCATTGGTCATGTGCACGTTCGTGTGTGTTGGAGGAGGGGCTCTGTAAGGAAGTGGCAGATTTTTTCCGGCTGTGTATTTTAAAATTTTAGCGCACTCGAGTTGGTTTCTCCAAAATTACCTACCCCACCTTTAATGTTCTATCTTTTTACCGACTAAGGTAACACAAGGTAATATAACTAGGTAATATTGATTCATTTATGATCCAGTTATCTAGCAAACAACTTTTTTTTTTTTACTGAATGCGAGATGCAACTCCAATGTATTGAAGTCTTAATTCTAGCTAAAGTGAAGTAAAGCAGTCCAAAACATCTCGCAGATGTGGAATGTAAAATGTGGGCACATTAGCAATCCTCAGTTGGAAACAAATGCAGAAATGACCTTCATCTACTACAATCATCTTTTACAAGTTGTTTGCTTTTCCTCTTCAAGCATTATTTACTTGCGGCCACTTACTGAACCTTGTAGATGGTGCCAGCCGTGTTACAAGATTTGTGACATGACTAGAAAAGATTTAAATAAACACTTTACAAAGACAGGGAAATCAACACCGGCCACGTGCCAAATGCTGGTCAAATGTAGGCTTTTATGATACTCACAAGACTACTTTAAAATTTAGAGAGACTGTATTTTTTCAAAAATACTGTTAAATAATTATTGCAGCAGGTGACATTTTGAATCGACCAGCTTCTGTGGCCTGCAGTCGGTGGTAATATCCTGTTTTGCACACAGACAGACACACACAACACACACACACACAGTGAGTTAAAGCAGGGGGAGCTGTGTGAGATGGGGGAGTGAGGTGACGGACAGAATGTCATCAACATATTTAACACATCAAAGCCGCTTCCAAGTTTCCTTTTACCTGTTGAGGAAAATGTTATGAGCTTGGCAGACAACAGACAGTGACCAGGTGCTTGATGCAAAGCCAATAAGACAGAAACAAGATAAACACACTCAGGATTAATCGCTCCCTTAGTGGGTTATTTAGGATCAATTGGACTCCAACTGCTCTTTGACGAGCATATAAACTGATATGTATTTCTAACAGGGAGGACAGACACAATGATGTCGTGTTTTTTTTTTAATCATAAACTTAAATATGTATGACAATATCTCCCTGATTTCATACTGAGATCTGGTGAAGCAGCAACATGTGGAGAGACAATCAGACTTTAAACAAATGCTGTTATATCCCCTGATTAATATTGATGATAATAAGAAAATGATGATAACATTTCAAAATGTACACGTTACATAGTGGCTTTCACATAAAATCCCCTTAATTAGTATATTAATGTAATATTAGATTGTAAGATTTTGAGGGGTATTTCCATTTCCAAATATTTAGTTATGAAAACTGGGATTTTGGACATGATTGCTCGTATTGCTTGCTAGAGGATTTCTTTGCTGAAGCTGTGTCTAACAGCTGGTACACTAGTTACTATATTCCCATATTTAAACATTTAGACAATAATATTAGTTGCATAATATCATAGATAATGAAATGATGACCAGATCTAAATTAATAAGGCTCAGATTGTAAATATGTAAGGTCAAGATAGTTCATTAAGTAGAAAGGTAGAAAACACACACACACACACACACACACACACACACACACACACACACACACACACACACACACACACACACCACACACACACACACCCAAGATGACATGCAATTACACACACACACCACACACACACACACACACACACACACACACACACACACACACACACACACACACACACACACACACACACACACACACACACACACACAAAAAGACCCAAGATGACATGCAATTACACACATTGACACACACACACACACACACACACACACACACACACACACACACACACACACACACACACACACACACACACACTATTTACTGTTCATTAGAAAGAAATACAGCTGGTCTTGTCTGTTACAATGACTGACGGCTTGCAGCAGCGTCTGCCCGGGGACTGATCGCCATGGAAACGGCTCATAAAACCCAGCCGTGTGTGTTGCTGTTGGACCTGAGAGACGACAGCGTGCCTCGCACACCGTTAGTCATCAACAGCTACACACACCGACAGCCCAGAGGAGGGCAAAACACACACAAACACACACACATACGCATACATACATACACACATACCCACATATTAAGCACACTCTAAATGAATCACCTTCAATGTGATAGGAGAGATGGTGAGACCACCCATACACACACACACTCCAACACATTGCCAACACACTCATGCTTTTATTCAGACGCACAGTGAAAGGCTCAGAGACAGTAGACAGGATGAAAACACACACATGCTTGACACTGGTCCTACTCTGCTAGAAACACAATTCAGTAGAGGCGAAATGTGTCTTTTGTCTGTGTGTGTGGTGTGTGTGTGTGTGTGTGTGTGTGTGTGTGTGTGTGTGTGTGTGTGTGTGTGTGTGTGTGTGTGTGTGTGTGTGTGTGTGTGTGTGTACCTGGATGAGGCTGGCAGCTGGGTTCCTCCTCTTCTCAAAGTGCTTCTGGCGGTGCTGCTCCTGTACTTTCAGGGCAAAACCTGACCCGAGGATGCCCTGCACGCAGAAACACAGACTAAGTTAGAAACTTGCAGAAAACTTGGTCGCTACTCGTATTCGAAATCGCTTTTTGGAGCTGTGAGGGAAGAAATCATGGATGTAGAAAGAGAACTGGATACAGTTGGAGGCAGGGCCCTGTAAGAAGGTTGCTCAGTGGCGCATGAAGCCAAAATGACCTGACTCTCAAAACTAAAAATCAGATCTTCACTGGACCTTCCGGCAATCTTCCACATCCATTGGTCTCATAGAGCATGGCACTTGTATTTTCCTTATTTTGCCTAAAAAGCTCTAGATAGATAGATAGATAGATAGATAGATAGATAGATAGATAGACAGACAGACAGACAGACAGACAGACAGACAGACAGACAGACAGACAGACAGACAGACAGACAGACAGACAGATAGATAGATAGATAGATAGATAGATAGATAGATAGATTGATACTGTAGATAGATAGATACTGTAGATAGATACAGTAGATAGATAGATACTGTAGAAAGATACAGTAGATAGATAGATAGATAGATAGATAGATAGATAGATAGATAGATAGATAGATAGATAGATAGATAGATAGACAGACAGACAGACAGACAGACAGACAGACAGACAGACAGACAGACAGACAGACACATAGATAGATAGATAGATAGATAGATAGATAGATAGATAGATAGATAGATAGATAGATAGAATAGATAGATAGATAGATAGATAGATAGATAGATAGATAGATAGA